>NC_062567.1:103433442-103545942 GCF_022837055.1 Prionailurus viverrinus | reverse complement strand
GTGAGAATACATACTAACGCAGTCACTGTGGAAGACAATATGGAGGTTCCTCAAAAAGTTGAAAATTGATTACCATATGATCCAGTAATCATACTAATGGGTATTTCTCCAAAAAATATTAGAACACTATTTCAGAAGGATACATATTTCAAAAGGATATATTTCAAAAGGATACATATGTAAATACTATGTTTATAGCAGCATTATTTATAACAGCCAAATAATGGAAGCAGCCCAAGTGTCCATCAATAGATGTATAATACAGAAGAATTGGTATATATACATAAATAGAAAAACAGCCATAAAAAAATGAAATTTTGCCAATTGCAAGAACATGGATGGATCTAGATAGTATAATGCTAAACAAAATGATCCCAGAGAAAGACAAATACCATATAGTTTTACTCATATTTGGAATTTAAGAAACAAAACAAATAAAGTGAAAAAAGAAGACAACCCAAAAAACAGACTCTTAACTATAGAGAACAAATGGATGGTGAAGGAGAGGAGAGGAAGGAAGGAGAGTGGAGGGATGAGGGAAATAGGTGATTGGATTAAGAGTACACTTCTCTTTTTTTTTTTAATTTTTTAATGTTTATTATTTTTGAAAGAGAGAGACAGAGAGCAAGCAGGGGAGGGGAAGAGAGAGAGGGAGAAACAGAATCAGAAGCAGGTTCCAGGCTCAGAGCTGCCAACACAGAGCCTGACGTGGGGCTCAAATCCACAGACCGCAAGACCATGACCTGAGCTGAAGTCAGCTGCTTAACCTACTGAGCCACCCAGGCCGCCCCAAGAGTACACTTCTCCTGATGAGCACTGAGTACCATATGCAATTGTTGAATCAGTATATGGTACAGCTGAAACTCATAAACTAATATAGGAAACACTTGTATGCTAACAAGAATTAAAAATTGTAAAAAGAATGTAATTCCACTTACAATAGCATAAAAAAGAACAATATACAGAGAAGTAAATATAACAAAGTAAAAGCTTTATATATTGAAAACTATGAAACACTGTGGAAAGAAATTTAAAGCCTCAATAAATGGAATTAAATCCCATGTTCACTAATCAAAAGATTTATTATTAAGAAGGAATTAAAAGGGCATTAATTAGGGCAAACTGATGTACAGATTCAACTCAATCCTTATCTAAATCCCAGATGGGGTTTTTGGAGAAATTGACAATCTCATCCCAAAATCCATATGGACATGCAAGGGACCCATAAAAGCCAAAACAATTTTGAAAATGAACAAAATTATAGAATTCACACTTTTTTTTTCAAAAGGTAGTACAAAGCTGTGGTACCTGGGTGGCTCAGTCTGTTAAGCATTCAGCTTCAGCTCAGGTCATTGATCTCACAGTTTGTGGGATCAAGTCCTATGCTGACAGCTCAGAGCCCAGAGCCTGCTTTGGATTCTGTGACTCTTTCCCCCTCTGCCCCTCCCCTGCTTGCACTCTGTCTCTCTCTGTCTGTCAAAAATAAATAAATGTTAAAAAAAAAAGTTAAAAAATAAGTACACAGCCACAATGACCAAGACAGGGTGGTAGTATCATAAGGATGTATATAGGTCAACGATATAGAACTCAGAGTCCAAGTTTTTGATAAATTGAATTGTGCCAAGATAATTCAGTGGGGAAAGAATAGTTTTTTTTAAAATATGGTGCTGGGAAACAACTGGATATTCACATGCAAAAAGAAAATAAATTTGGGCCCTTATTTTATTTAAAAAAAAAGACATCAATCACAAGAAAAGAGAGTACAAAAAAAAAGGGGACAGAGAACTGCAAAAAACAAAAACAGAAAAAAATTAACAAAATGACAATAAGTACACACCTATTAATAATCACTTTAAATGTTAATGGTGTGAATGCTTCAATAAAAATACAGAGAATGGCAGAATGGATAAAAAATAAGACACATCTGGGGCACTTGAGTGGCTCAGTGGGTTATGCATGCAACTTTGGCTCAGGTCATGATCTGCTGGTTAGTAACCTGGAGCCCCACATCTGGCTGTCAGCTGTCAGCACAGAACCTACTTCGGATCCCTGTCTCCTCTCTCTCTGTGCTTCCCCTGCTCATGCTCTCTCTCTCTCTCAAAAATAAGAAGACAAAGAGACAAAGAGGGACTATATGATAATAAAGGGGGGTACCTGGGTAGCTCAGCCAGTTAAGTGTCCAACTTTGGCTCAGCTCATGATTTCATGGTTTGTGAGTTTAAGCTTCATATTGGGCTCTCCACTGTCAGCACAGAGCCCACTTTGGATCCTCTGTCTCCCTCTCTCTGCTGTTCCCCAATGCACTTTCTCTCTCTAAAATAAAAATAAATAAAAATTTTTCAAAAATAATAATGATAAGGAGTCAATCCAACAAGAGGAGAAAATATAAATATGTATACTCCTAACACAAATCACTTAAATATAGAAAGCAAACATTAACAGACATAAAGAGAAATTGACAGTAATATAATAATAAGGAACTTAAACACACTTTTGCATCAATTCATAGATCATCCAGGAAAAAATCAATAAGGAAAGTGTCTTTGAATGACACATTAGACTATATGGACTTAACAGATATATACAAAACATTCCATTCAAAAACAATAGAACACACATTATTTTTGGTGCACATGGAACATTCTCCAAGATAGAGCCCATGTTAGACCATGAGACAAGTCTCAACAGAGAATAGTAAAATCATATTGTGAATCTTTTCTGACCATAACAGTATAAAATTAGAAATCAATCACAGAAAAAAAAATGGAAAAAAAAAACCCCAAGAAACATGAGGCTTTAGTGGAGTTAAACGACATGTTACTAAACAGCCAATGGATCAACCAAGATATAAAAGAGGAAATAAAAGATACACGGAGACAAGTGACATCTTTGGGGTACAGGAAAAGTTCTAAGAGGGGAGTTCATACTAATATAGGCCCACCTTAAGAAACAAAAGTATCAGATAAACAATATAACCTTACACTTAAGGAACTTAGAAAAAAGAACAAAGTCCAAGTTTAGTAGAAGAAAGGAAATAATAAGATGAGAGAAGAAATAAGTGAAATAAAGACTAAAAGAATAATACAAAAGGTCAACGAAATCAAGAGCTGGTTCTTTGAAAAGATAAATAAAACTAATAAACCATTAGCTAGACTCAGGAGGAGGAAAAGAGAACACAAATATGTTAAAAATCAGAAAAAAAAGAGAAGTAACAGATAACACAGAAATACAAAGAATTATAAAGAACTAAAAAAATATAGGCTGACCAATTGGACAACTAAGAAGAAATGAATTTTAAGAAACATACAATATTCCAAATGGAATCATGAAGAAATAGACAATCTGAACATACCAATTACCGGTAATAAAAGGAATAAATTACCCAAAACCTCCCAACAAACAAAAGTCCAGGAACAGATAGATTCACAGGTGAATACTATCAAACATTTTAAAGAAGTGTTAATGTGTTCTCCTCAAACTATTCTAAAAAAACAAAAGAGGAAGGGAAGTTTCCAAATACATTCTGTCGTTCCAGCATTACCCTGATACCAAAACAAACAGAGACACTACAGCAAATGAAAACTATAAACCAATATCACTGATGAACATAGATGCAAAAATCCTCAACAAAACATTAGCAAACTGCATTCAACAATATAGTAAAAGGATCATTTACCAGGATCAAATGATATTATACCAGGGATGTACGTATGCATTATTTGCAAATCAATCAATGTAAAGCACCACATCAACAAAATAAAAGATAAAAACTATATGATCATCTCAATAGATGCAGGAAAAGTACTTAACAAAATCCATCATCTGTTCATGATAAAAAATCTCAATGAAGCAAATTTAGAGATAACATGCCTCAACATAATAAAGTCCATGTATGAAGAACCCACAGGTAACATCATATTCAATGTGAAAAACTGATAGCTTTTCCTTTAAGATCAGGAAACAAAAAAGATGTCCACTCTTAACATTTTTATTCAACATAGTCCTAACCACAGTAATCAGACAAGGAAAAGAAATAAAATGCATCCAAATTGGTAAGGAAAAAGTAAAACTGTCACTATTTGCAGATGATGTAATACTATATTGAAAAACCCTAATGACTCAACCAAAAAATGTAGAATAAATACATTCAATAAAATTGAAAGATAAAGAATTGATTCACAGAAATTGGCTGTTTCTATGTGCACTAATTATAAAATAGCAGAAAGAGAAATTAACAAAACAATTCTGTTTATAATTACACGAAAAAAAAAATACCCAGGAATAAACTTACTGTACTCTGAAAAATCATAAAACAGCGATGGAAAAAGAAGTGAACACAATTCAAACAAATGGAAAGGTACTCCATACTCATTGATTGGATGAATTAACATTATTAAATGTCCATACTACTTAAAACTACCGACAGATTCAATGCAATTTCTATCAAAATTCTAGTGGTATTTTTCACAGAACTAGAACAAATAATCCTAAAATTTGCATGGAACCACAAAAGACCATGAATAGACAAAGCAATCTTGAGAAAGAAGAACAAAACTAGAGATTTCACAATTTCTTATGCTACAAAGCTGTAGTAATCAAAACAGCATAAGATTGGCAGAAAAGCAGACACATAGATCAATGGAACAGTCTAGAAAGCCCAGAAAGAAACTTACATTTATATTGTCGATTAATCTATCACAAAGGAGGCAAGAATATACAATGGTGAAAAGTTAGTCTCCTCAATAAATGGTACTGATAAAACTGTACAACTACATGCAAAAGAATGAAACTGGACCTATTTCTTGCAGTATCCAAGAAAATAAACTCAAAATGGATTAAAGATCTATATGTGAGACGTGAAACCATAAAACTCCTAGGAGAAAACATAAGCAATAATCTCTTGGACATCAGCCTTAGCAACATTTCTCTAGGTATGTCTCCTGAGGCAAGTGAAAGGAAAGCAAAAATAAATTATTGGGACAACACCACAATAAGAAGCTCAGAGAAACTACCAACAAAACAAAAAGGCAACATACTGAATGGGAGAAGATATTTGCAAATGATGTATTTGATAAGGGGTTAATATGAAAAATACAGAAAGAACTCTTACAACTGAACACCTGAAAAAAAGCATAATAGTAATCTAATTAAAAATGGGGAGAGGGCCTGAATATACATTTTTTTTTCCAAGGAAGACATACAAATGGCCAACAAACTAATGAAAAGAGGCTCAAAATCACTAATCATCAGAGAATGCAACTCAAAACCACAATGTGTATTACTTACAGCTGTCAAAATGCCTGGAGTCAAAAAGACAAGAAGTAACAAGTGTTGGCAAGCATATGGAGAAAAAAGAACCCTCATGCACTGTTGGTGGGAATGCCAATTGATACAACTACTGTGGAAAACAGCATGGAGCTTCCTCAAAAAGTAAGGATAGAACTACTCTATAATCTAGTAATTCCACTACTCATCCAAAGAAAATTAAATCATTATTTCAAAAAGAACTATGCACCCTTATGTTTACTGCAGCATTATTTACAATAGCCAAGATATGGAAACAACTCTAGTGTCCATCTTACAGATGAATAAATAAGACGTGGGTTGTGTATGTGTGTACACATATCCATTGATATGTACACACACAAACACACTGGAATAGTACTTGGCCATAAAAATGAATGAGATTTTGCCATTTTTGACATGAATGGACATAGAATGTATTATGCTAAGTGAAATAAGTCAAAAGTCATATGACTTCATACACATGTGGAATCTAGTACACAGATGAATAAAAGCAAATAAAAAGCAGAAAGTAGAATTGATGCTTTCCATAGAGGAGGGAGGATAGGGCAGTA
Source organism: Prionailurus viverrinus (assembly GCF_022837055.1). Taxonomy (NCBI): domain Eukaryota; kingdom Metazoa; phylum Chordata; class Mammalia; order Carnivora; family Felidae; genus Prionailurus; species Prionailurus viverrinus. The sequence continues at coordinate 103,540,084 of NC_062567.1, read as the reverse complement.
TGCACAGTGGGTAAGCAGAAGCAGGAGATACAGACTTCCAGTTATGGAGTAATAAATCATGGAGATAAAAGGTGCAACACTGGGAATATAGCCAATGGTGTTATGGTATCATATGATGACACACGGTAGCTATACTTAGGACGAATACAGCATAACAAACAGTTATTGAATCGCTATGTTGTAAACCTGCAACTAATGTAACATTGTGTGTCAACTATACTTTCAATTAAAAAAAAACAAGGATCAGAGATTTAAGTTAATTGATCAAATTATGAATAATTTCTCAAGGTGTCAGATACTTTGGAGAAACAAAATGTAAGAGGGAAATAAATGCCTCGTAGAGATTTAGAAATCTATCATTACACTAGAGGAGGGAAAAAAGATGGGTTAAAGGTTGGGTGGCAGAGAAGAAGAGAATCAGGGTTAAAACTCCCAGTGTTAAGACAGTATGTCTAAGAGATATCTGCACCCCCCCGTTCATTGCAACACAACTTATAATAGGCAAGAACTGCAAACAACCTGAGTGTCCATCCATGACTGAATAGAGAAGTTGTGGTTTATATAATGGAATATTATTCAGCCATAAAAAAAAACAAGGACGTTTTGCTGTGTACAACAACATAGATGGACCTTGTGGGCATTATGCTAAAGGAAAGAAGTCAGACAGAGAAAGACAAACAGTGTGTAATTTCAGTTCTATGTGGACATTAAAACAAACTCACAGAGCAAGATTAGATTTGTGGTTGCCAGAGATGGTGAGTGGAGGGTACAAGAACTGGGTGAAGATGGTCAACAGACACAAACTTCCAGTTACAAGAGATGAATACTGGGTATGGAAAGTACCAAATGATGAGTGTAGTTAACATTGGTATATGGTATATTTGAAAGTTGCTAGGAAAGTAGACCCTAAAAGTTTGTATCACAATGAATGAAACTTTTTTTGTATCTGTATCAGATGCTGGATGCTAATTAAATTTACAATAAATGTAAGTAAAATCCCTATGCAGTAAACTGTAAACTTATACTGTGCTGTAGGTTAACTATAGGTCAAAAAAACTGAAGGAAAAAAAAAAACCTGGCACATAAAATCGCCCATTGTATGTTAGCTGCGGTGGACGCAGATCTTGTGAGTACTAAAATTTTTATAACTTGGAGGACTATACTGAAAAACAATAATATGAATTCAAAATTAAATACATTTTGTTCATTTATTTAGAATGTGGAGATAAACACAAAGAACTACAAAGTCAAAATGCTGAAAAATATCCACATCGCAAAATCTAAAAAAATAAGAACATTAATTTCTTAATACAAATGTTCTTCTACATGTGGCTGCATACTCTTTAATTGTCATTTCACGTGAAATTTATGTTGTAATTTTTCTGTAAGGAATAGAAAGATTATGGAAATAGGTTTCAATATGTTGTTATTCTTGATGGTTTTAACAAAATATTGATTAGACACAACACCCCCCCCCCAATTTTATATGTTCTATGATAGAAGTTTTTCTACAAACTAGCTTCTGGCTTCACACATTTCATATTCTATCTCCTCTACTGCACATATTTTGGTGTTGAGACTCATAGAATGAGTTCACATTTCATTACAACCTCTAGCTCTGTTAGGATGCCATGGTTGGTTTGCATCATGGACAATAGAAGTATTCCTGAAAGCTCTTCATGATTGACAGAGCTAACTACTTAGATATTAAGCAAAGGCGTCATAAACTAGTCAACTATAGCCTACCAAACCCAAAGTACATATATTCCCAGCTCAACTTTCCCTTAACTGTATCCCAATAATGCCTGTGGCCAATCCACAGGCATTATACTAGGGGGAAAGTCATAAAGGGAAGAGACAATGGTCTCAACTAATTGCTGTTACTGCACTACTTTTGGAGGTTTTGCCAAAAATGCATGACCAAAAAGGGACCTGTCCAAACAAGAGATCCTAAAGATTAAGCTGTATTATATTCGTGTGGATCTACCTCTGAATATTGGCCATTTTTACTGTCAGTAGCATCTCATAATATCTGGCATTAGTAAATGCCATTCTAAGCATTTTACAGATATTAACACATTTAAGTTTTGCATAAACCTTACTGAGTAAGTATTATCATCATCACTATCTCTCAGATTAGGAATACATACAATACATAAAGGAAAACTCTAAAGTAGACCTCACAAGTGAAAATGAAACAAATGAAAGAAATGCCAAGCAAAATGAAAATTGAATCAATTTCCCACCTTGTATCAAAGTCAAAGTCCAAAGCAAACGTGCATGTATATGACTTACAAAGATACACAGAGTCGATTAACAAGACAAGTTCCATATATGTTATTAGGATAGACCCATAATAACGTGAAGAAATTACAAGAGAGGATGGAATGGAGTGTTAATTATGTTGCAGCCAAGGAGAAATCAAAATGTGAAGTGTGTTGTAGACAATTGTATCCATTCAACATGGAATGTATAATAGTTACGTTAACAATGTAATTTGAGAAGGTTAAGAGAGAAATTGGAACTAAACTCAGGGTTAATGTTACTCTGAGAGATAAATTTAAACAGATTAATTGAGTTTTGAAGACAGGAGACAAAATTGGATGCACCAAACTCGACACATTGCATATACTCTCTCTCATAGCATTTATCATGATCTATTTTAACTGCTTATTTATTTTCCTATCTCCTCATACATGGTGACCTCATTAATGGAAGATCTCTTTTATATCAGCATTCTGGTCTTATCATTGAGAGGTGTTCAGTAAACAATTGAATGATGAATGAACAAATGAAAGGGGGAAAGAAAGAAATGTAATGCCTCATATCTGCTTACTATGCATCACAAGGTTTCATGCCCAACACCACTGAACACAGCAGTGAGCTAATCCAGGAGTGTGACTCATGAAGTACTCTGCAAATATCATATACTACCAACCATGAGTTGAACCCTTAGAATACTTCTTTTCTCTTATGATATTTATCATACCTATTCATCCAACAAATATATATATTGAGTACCACTATGTGAGAGGCATTATTTCAGTCAATAAGGAAGAAGAGTTGAACAAAATGGCTATTGTGTTCTATTTATATATATATATTATTCCTGTCCAATTCCTCCTATATTAAAACTTCTTATGGTCTACTCAACACTCTACGACCTCTAACAGCTAGTAAGTAAACCATCTAAAACAAAGCAAACCTGCTTGTCCATTGCTAAATGAATTTATACTAAAAAGTAGCTATATACTGAAATCCTATAACTTAAATTAACAGTAAATTTTTTTCATAGTAAATTTATACACACACACACACACACACATATAAACGCACATGTCTGTGTGTGTGTGTGTATGTGTGCATGTGTGTATATCATCACTGGCGGCATTGAAAACTATCACGTGGGGATGAGTTCCTTCCTGAGGAATTTTTATGTGTACATTATGGCTACTGAATCAGAACCTATGACTTAACAAAAAAATATGATCTTCTAGAAACCAGTTCCTGAGACATCGCCTCCATAGATCTACATGACCCATGTAGATGGATCCATGACCCACTGACGCTGATGTAGCCAAGGACCAAATAAAGTGGCTTAATTTCTGAGCAACTCTTAGTATCAACAACAGATTCCTCACTTGGTCTGTGGGATTCAGAATAAGTCGTTTCCTATTTTTATAGAGATTTGCAATTTCCCCATCAATTGAAATAATTTATTTCTAGGCTATGAAACAATAGCCTGATTTTACTTTTAAAATCCTTTTTTGTTTTGTTTCAATAGATTTTAAAAAAAGAATTATGTTTTTATTTTGAAAATTAATATGGTTTGAAATGTGCACTTTCAAACATTCAAACTCTTGATTTACCAGCTCTGTCTCAGAGTTCCTGCTATTCAAGTCCTGCTAAATGTCCTTTTGTCTGTTGAGAAATGAATGTTGTCTTCTCTAGCAGCACCAAAAAGTTTTCATGTGAAAATTGTTTATTTCATCATTTTGATTTTAACTCCCCACTTCTCCCCAAATCAAAGTTTTATGATTTTATGTATATTTATGACTTTGTTTATTTAAGGATTAATACATGAAAACAACAAAGTTTAAAAAAAATTAGATTTTTGGGGCACCTAGGGTGGCTCAGTCAGTTAAGCATGTGGCTTTTTAAAAAATTTTTTTAATATTTATTTTTGAGAGACAGAGACAGTGCAAGCAGGGGAGGGGCAGAGAGAGAGGGAGACACAGAACCTGAGCAGGCTTCAGGCTCTGAGCTGTCAGCACAGAACCTGATGTGCGGCTCAGGCCCATGAACCCTAATATCATGACCTGAGCCAAATTTGGACGCTTAACCGACTGAGCCACCTAGGCACCCCAAGTATCTGGCTCTTGATTTTGGCGCAGATCATAATCTCATGGTTCATGAGCCCGTGTTAAGCCCTATGCTGAAAGCACGGTGGCTGCATGGGATTTTCTTTCTCCCTCTTTCTCTCTGCCCTTCCCTGCTGATGTGAGCATGTGCTTGTTCTCTCTCTCAAAATAAATAAATAAACTTAAAAAAAAACTTTAAAAATGGGGCACCTGGGCGGCTCAGTCAATTAAGCGTCTTGACTTTGGCTCACGTCATGATCTTGGGTTTGTGAGTTCGAGCACCACGTGGGGCTCTGCGCTGACAGCTGGGAGCCTGGAGTCTGCTTCAGATTCTGCGTTTCCCTCTCTCTCTGTCCCTCTCGTGCTCTGTCTCTTTCTCTCTCAAAAATAAACATTTAAAAAAAATTAAGAAATTAAAAAAATTAGATTTTAAAACTGAACATTGCTAGAAATTTAGAAGACAAAAACGTGTCCTCTGAAATGTTTTAGTTCTTATCATCCTTTGTATTTTGAAGAGCATATAGTATAATGTGTATTCTATTGATTAAAGTGTTTTTGTGTGGTAAAATTCTTTTTTTTTTTTTTTAATTTTTTTTTTAACGTTTATTTATTTTTGAGACAGACACAGCATGAACGGGGGAGGGGCAGAGAGAGAGGGAGACACAGAATCGGAAGCAGGCTCCAGGCTCTGAGCCATCAGCCCAGAGCCCGATGCGGGGCTCGAACTCGCGGACCGTGAGATCGTGACCTGAGCTGAAGTCGGACGCTCAACCGACTGAGCCACCCAGGCGCCCCTGTGTGGTAAAATTCTTGACATTAACTCCTTACATATCTATAGATAGAGCTTTGAATAACTAGTCTTTCTCCTAGAGAAAATTAAGCAAACTAAGTCTATCTAGTCTAAAGACAAGATATTCCATAATATCTTATTTCCTTCATATTGCTTACTAATTATTCCTTCTTGAAACAGTTGCCACATTTAAGAGAAATAAATGGAGAAATTTTAATATTTAACTTTGAGCAAGTTGGTAGGCTTCTTAAATTTAAACAACTCATATTCTCCCCTGAAGAGAATTTGACATCTTAACTCTCTCACCTTAAATTCCTACCCATGTCCCTAACATATGCAAGAATTGAGGCCTACAAATTCTATTAAAATTGTGTCCATTCATATCTGTTTATCTCCATTGATTTCAATATTTTCACCTAATGTAAAGACTGACTAGTTTTTTTAAAAAAAATTTTAATGTTTTTATTTATTTTTGAGAAAGAGAGAGACAGAGCATGAGCAGGAGAGGGGCAGAAAGAGGGGGAGACACAGAATCTGAAGCAGGCTCCAGGCTCTGAGCTGTCAGCACAGAGCCCGATGTGGGGCTCGAACTCACATAGTGTGAGATCATGACCTGAGCTGAAGTCGGACGCTTAACCGACTGAGCCACCCAGGCATCCCAGCTAACTACTTTTACTACTGTTAAAATAATAATTAACTTAGGCCCCAGCTAACATTATGGAAATCAGAAATATGTTTGCTTTATTCAGCAAACATAGGTGTAAAGATATGAAACTCATTTGTTCATATTCTAACTCTTGAACCAAAAATACCAGTAAGATTCCTTAAGACAATCCCACAAGTAAGAAAACTCCTAGAAACTAACAAGTTATTTAACTTTGTGTGAAAAGAACGAGGCAAAAAAATAGCCCCAAGTCAAGAAATATCCTAAAGTAATACCTTGAAGAAATCACTTGTCCTTTAATAATTTAGAAGGGGCTGTCTCAATCATAGTGAACAAAAAGTCAATAACAAACTTCCATGCTGTGCTCAGAAACAGCTCAAAAAGCATTTTATACCGCATACTACAAGTCATATTGAAATCCAGCATTCACAGGTGCTTTGTTTTCAAACTAGAGAATACAAAAACATGCAAATTTAAAACATTGTGTTACTGAGTGCCTCAGTTAGCAAATTGTTTGGCTCCAAGGGAGAAAATACAATTTGGGTAATATATAGGTTTTGTGTGTGTTTTCTCTATGATCTCTTAGCATTGTTAGCCACATTAATATAGCTACTGAAGTAATGCTAAAATAATACCATTGAAGTATTATTAGTTTAGATTTAGATTTGGGAGTGACCAACTAAGAATATGGGTTACTGAAGCCTTGAAAGTAAATATAAACCCTTAGAAAGACTGAAAGAGCAAGGTGAGAAAAGCAGTGAGAGAAGAAATTTGGGGAATACTGCTACTTAGGGGTCCAACACAGACAGAAAAGGAAACAAAGCTAATAAACCAGCAGAGAGGGCCAGGGAGTTCAAAGATGTAGAGAAAAAAGCAAACAATTGATTCTGGAATGGCGGGGAGATGGAGAGGAAATGGTATTGGTAGTGGAAGCCAGAAGATAAGTGCAGAAATTAACCTTGACTAAAAGGAGAAACAATTCACCTGCATTGGGAACATCTCAGCATGAATGGATTTGAAAATGGATGTTTCCTTGCAGAAATGGCGACAGACCAATTCAGGGAAAAGTCACACATATTATCACCATGATAGTTAAGCAAATATATACTTAAGATATCTATAGTAAGAAGTCAAAGTTTCTAGGAACAGGGAGACAATTATAAGCAATGAAGACTGTGGCCAATAAATAGATTTCACTTTTCAAGATATTTGGCATGGAGAACAAGATTGTGAACAGGAGAGAAATAGGTTGATGCCTTTATTAGTTAAGAAGTCCAAGGGCTCGTCTTTGTTGTTTGTCATCATCATAATTATTGTTGGAGCATTTCAAAGGGAAAGTTTGGAACATGAAAAGTTAAAGATCCAATACAAAGAGTATAGGGGCAATTTCAGATGTACACCATTTTAAATAGAATAATTTGCTTTTCTTATGTCCAAATATTTATGCAAAACTTTCCTCTGTTCAACTGCAAGTAAATTAGAGGAATTAAGACTGCCATTGCTGAAAAAACAGGGAGTTAATGAACAGATTTGTCTTCCAAATTGGCTTGTGAGGCCCATTTCATTGATAGCCATGTAAAAGCAAAGTCTTTTAATTTGGAAGAATAGGCACTGTCCAGAAAGGAAAACAGGAGGAGGATCAAGGCTCAGAAATCAAAGCTCTAAAGGAGTACAGCCTTAGATTTATTCATAAGCATTATTTTTAGAGGTATACGAACAACTGTATTTTAAGTTATTTTTTGATAGTGTTAATTCTGGCAGAAAAGGTAAGGAAAACCCACAAGGCAGAAAAGGGAGAGCCTCCCAAACCTGAGTGGATCATTCTAGTTAGGGACTGGAAACATCAATAAGATTACCTCACTTCTTCCAAAAGCACATCCTGTCTACACCAGCCCCTGTAGAAGGGACATACTACTTGTGCTGAGCTGCTACTTAAAGCAGTTTCCTCTTACTGCAAGCAGTTTCACAGGTAAAATAGCCTCTACAGATACCTGTGTGATATTGGCCAGTCTTTAGCAGGATGAATACTGCCCACAACTACTTGCATCAGGGAATCCCTTGTTTAATGTCCTAAGATACTCATATGTTCTCCAAGGGTAAAGTCCTGGGTAACGAGAGACCTGAAGGTAAAGAGGGCAAAGCTCCATAAGTGTCTGGACTTGGATGGGGATAAGCAGAGCCAGTTTCGGAGTCCCCACACCTCCTATTTCAATTACACCTTTTACAAAGAAGATGACTGGTATGAAAAGATCTTAGGAGCCACAATGTACTCAACAGCAAAGATATATGCCCAGTCTCATATGAGGGAGCAGGAATACTTCCTGATTTGGAGGTGAGAAGGAATGAAAGTAAATTAAATACAGGGGAGAAAATAAGAAAAGTGAGGGAACTAACTGGATTGCAACAACATTCACCTACGTATAGGTGACTGGACAAGTTATAAGAAGATGGTACTGGGTAGAGTAGCGAGTCTATGATTTGGGGTTTGAGAAATTTGGATAATTTTTGAAACAGATTTGTGGGTGACATGACATGCTGTAAAGAGGACATCATTGCAGAAGTCCAGCTGATGTTAGGTAGGATAAATGTGTAGTTTAAAATAATAATTACTAAATTATAGCACCATACACTATGGCTCAATTTATTTTGCTTTAACTTCTTTTCCCAATAACAGATGTCCGTGTTTTTTGCTAGTTGCCAAGCCACATGAATCTGTTTTGATAATAATTGTGGGGCTTATTTAAAAATATGATTTGTTTTATTAGACATAAACTGAATATTTAAATGCCACTAAATGATTTTTTTTTAAATAAGGCTACAGAATTCCAGTGATATTACTCACATTTCTCCCATCTGTTATGCAAAAAAACCAAAAAAGTCCAGGCTTAAAAAATTTTAGCATGTATAAACACTTGACTTTCAGCATTTGCCTATTTACTGTGATTTAGCAAATTGTTGCTTTAAATGAACAGAAAGAATAAAATCAAAATGGAACCAGCAGGAATAGTCAAGTTTTATTAGCCCAGAGAGGCATTATATAGAAATGTCAAACTGACCACCTACTGAAAATGTCTGGAAGTCTCACTTCTTTCTAAATGTCACCAACTGCTCAAAATAAACACTGGATTGATGTACTAGCAGACTTATATGATGTTCTTTTAAAGCTATCCATATTTTATTCATTCTTTTTCCCTCCAAACTTCAAGTAACACTGCATTGTATTTTGCCTTTTCCCTAGCAGAAAATCATAAAGCTCTTGCTTTCTTCTCCCAGAGTAATTTCCTCTGGATCAGTCTCTTTCAATATACCCTTCAAATCCTTCAAGGTCTGTTCCAGCAGACCCGAAAAGGGCACGAGATCTAAAGTCTGAAAACTTGAGTTCAGAATCTGCCTTTTGCTAGCTATGCGGCCCTCAGGCAAATTTCAATCTATCTGGACTACAGTTTCCCCCAGATAGTAAACAGAACTCTAAGAGTCTCACCCTTCAACCTTTAAGATTCTGTGATACTGGGGCACCTGGGTGGCTCAGTCGGTTAAGCGTCTGACTTCAGCTCAGCTCATGATCTCACGGTTTGGCTTGTGAGTTCAGGCCTGTGTAGGACTCTGTGCTGACAGCTCAGAGCCTGGAGCCTGCTTCGGATTCTGTGTCTCCTTCTCTCTCTGCCCCTTTGCTGCTCATGCTCTCTCTCTCTCTTTCTCTCTCAAATAAACAAACTTTAAAAAAAAATAACAAAATGATTCTGTGATCCAAACACAAAATTCTTAATACTAAGATGCACACAGAAGCAGCAATAGATTACATAAACAAATTAGAATTAAAAAGAATGCCAAAATCCTCACAGAAGAAGAACATAAGCTTCTTCTTCAATACTTTTGTACTAAATTTCCCAGATTTTGCTTTGGGGCATTGAATTTTCATGTAAGTGTGACTATCACTGAGAATGTCAGAAAGAAAAGCTTTAATTTGTATATGTGTGTGTATACCTATTAAATGAATATCTACTTTGGAAACCATCTTACAATCCATTAAAGTCAAAGGCATTCACAAGGTACTAGTTGGCAATATTAATATTTGCTTACTTCATAACATATATCCAACCATATGATTGTTAGGGAAGCAATTACATAAAAACATTGGATATGTTCTTTGTATATTAAAAAAAACATGTTTTAAATTACGATGACAAACTAGTGCCAAGAATTTGTTATGAGTCCCAAATATTTAAAATTATTTTGATGAAAGTACATGCCTTTTTGGAAATTATAATAAATGTGCATTTATAGTAAATGTTTTGTTTTTAAATTTCTGAATAAAACTAAACTAATTTGTTTAGTATCAAGAGGAGATGTATATGGTCTTTTTCCAAAATAACTAAGTTCAATGAATTTGCCATTTGGTTTCTGCAAAAAGTACCACTATATTTTTATATATGTATACACATATAGGTAAAATAAGTGATAACACTCTAACATTTTTATCAAATTCCTATACTTCTTCATATTTCATTAATGATTTAGTATTTCCATGTACTAAGAATTTATGTTAGAGAAAAACTCAAGAGTTACAGCAAATATATTTTTTAATGTACTGTTTTTAGAGCTTATAGATGTATAAACTAAATCTAACGCAAAAGGGTAATTTATGATCACTAAGATAAAACAAAGTAGAATAAATCAAATAAACTCCAAGAATAATTTTGTACCTATAAGATACTGACTAAACCATTGTCTCAGAATTATAGATACTTGTTAAATCATCTCTCACTGTATTGACTTCAGGTCTGTATCAATGTGTTTTGTGGTCATGTATATAAAATCATCCAAACTTTAGAACTTCAGTAAAAATAATCCAGAATTGAGTTATAGGCTAGATGTGTGGTTTTCTTTTTTTTCAGTTTCTTCATTCTGAGAGGGACAGAGACAGCATGAGTGGGGGAGGGACAGAGAGAGAGAGGGAGAGAGAGAACTCTAAGCAGGCTCTGGGCTATCAGCATAGAGCCCACAGGGCCCAAATTCACAGAACCACAAGATCATGACCTGAGTCAAACCTAGTTGCACACTTAACCAAGTCACCCAGGTGCCACTAGACCAGAAATTTTTGAAAATATCACAATACAGAATATCTCAGCAGTCATTCACACGAGTGTTAATTTTTTTCATTGAAGTATAATTCATATGGTGTTATATGAATTTCAGGTGTATAGTATAATGATTCAACAATTCTACATACTCACTGCTCATCAAGGTAAGTGTACTTTTTAAAAATTTTGTTTATCATTTCTGAAAGACCAAACTGAAAATATCAAAAATTGATAGATCGTTCCATCCATTCCTTCATTGCTCATTCCATAATGAATGGTTGCTTTAAGTGCCTGGGTTAGAGTAATTAACAGAACAAACAGAAATCCATCCTAATTTAAGATAAGTGTAGTCTTAATCCTCTTAATTTCACCCCTCCCTCTACTCACCTTCCCTCTGGTAACCATCATCTTATATTTAAGAGTCTGGTATTTTTTTTGTTTGTTTATCTCCGTTTTTCTTTGTTTTTCTTAAATTTCACATATGAGTGAAATCATATGGTATTTGTCTTTCACTGATTTACTTCACTTAGCATTATACCCTCTAGGTCCATCCATGTTGCTGCAAATGACAACATCTCCTTCTTCTGTATGTACATAAATATCATATGTATCTATCTATTACAGGTTAGATATATATTACATCTTCTTTATGCATTCATCAATGGATGGACACAGGCTGCTTCCATATCTTGGCTAATGTAAATAATGCTATAATAAACATAGGGGAGTATATATTTTTAAAATTAATGTTTTCATTAATACCCTGTAGTGAAATTTCTAGATCATATAGTAATTCTAGATTTAATATTCTGAGGAAACTGCAGATTATTTTACACAATGGTTGCACCACTTTACATTCCCACCAACAGTGCACAAGGGGTCCCTTTTCCTCCACATCCATGCCAACACTTATTTCTTGTCTTTTTGATGCTAGCCATTCTGACAGGTGCAAGATGGTATCTCATCGTGGTTTTGATTTGCATTTCCTGAATTAACACAGGAGTGTTAATTTTACCTTCATTACTATTTTTGGAGTGTACAAATGCCATCTCAAAAACAAGGTTCAATTTTTCCATATGATGTGTGAATCACAGGTCATACCACATGTGAATTGCACACCCATCTTTCTAAATTATTCGCATGGGAAAGAAAAATGTTGCCCTTCAGTGCAGGCAGCCACCATAGCAGATCCAGCTGCTGGTGTCTTCAGTAGCCTGTAATAGCTAACATTCTCCTTTTACTTTAAAGACCTCAGACAGGTCCAGACCTCTAACACCAGTTCCTATCTTTCCAGCTCACTTACTCAAATCTTTAGTTCCACTCCAATAACTCTTCAACCCACTGAGACCACTAATCCATTGATCTGTCACTTTCATATTGGCAGTCAGCCCCTTCATTTATCATTAAAAAAAATCCAGTTTAGAATCCTGGTCTACAACCTTCATCTATTCTACTTACTTGAACAAACAAAACGAAAAACCTCACTCCTCATTAAACCCAAATATCTTATCACACCATGCCTGCACCCACGCTGCTCAACATGACTGGAAACTATACACAACCATGCTGGCTAGTCTCACTTTACACCTGGGACCATTTATGTCAAGTGGGACTCAGCAGTGCTCTGTGATTCTAACACATATCACAGGGAATTTACTTTCCCAGTCACAAAGAAGATTATTTCACACCATCTTGGATTTCCTCAAATTTCTAGCACCCATCTCCCCACTTCACTCTTAAGTGATAACCACATTCTTAGTTCACTGAGCAAACTGAGGGAAACAAAATTGAACTTTTCTTCTCACATCATCTGCCATCATGCTTTAATCTGTACCTATATACCGTGAGTTTCCTTTCTCTTACAGCAAATGAAAAGACCCTGTATCCTCCTAAGGTAGACCTATTCATTTATATGTATTTCATCCTCCTCTCTGTCTCAAGAATTTTGTTCCATCGGTTTTCTTTTTCAAATGTAAATTTCATTTTTTTCTGATTATTGGATCATTTCTATTTGCATATAAACATTCTATAACAACTTTCAGTAAAGAAAAAAGAAACCTATACCTTCTGTGCTTATTTAGTTACTGCCCAATTTCTCTATTTGCATTTTGGCAAAATTCCTCAAAGGGTTTGTTTATGTTTGCTGCCTCTATTTGATTTCTTAGGGCTTTGATCACAGTCATTCCTTTGAACTGTTTTACTCAAGGATAATGACAATTTCCATGTTGGTAAATTCTATGGTTATATGGTCTATATTTACTCCTAATTTACTCAACTTCTGAGCAGCATATGACAGACATTTCCTACTTCTGGAAACATTTTCTTCTTCAATTCAAACAGTGTCTTCAATTCTAAGACACTACCTATTCCTGAGTTTTATTTTATATTACTATTACCTTTCACTTTCTGCATTTTCTTCCTCTTCCTGATTATTAAGTATTAGGATATCCCAGAACTCAATCACTGCCTCTGTGCATTCTCTGTCTACCCTAACCTCCTAGGCAATGCCATCCAGTTTTAAGACTTTGGAAACCATCTGTGTAAATTTGTATGCTTATCTTAGAACATCCCCACTATCTCTTGACTCTTCATTGGACTGCCCAATCTCTATCTCCACTTGGATCCCTAATTGACATTTAACATTTAATGTTTCTAAAATGGAAACGTGATTATTTCTATCCCCTCAAAACTGGTACCACCATTAGGTCAGGCTAAAACCTTTGAAATACTTTTATTCTCTTAACATCCAAACTTCAAATCCTAAATCATGAGCCACTAATATTACATTCTGCCTTTAGAATGTATCAATCTGATTACGTGTCATTATGCTCACTGCTAGCGTCTTAGTTTAAGGCATTACCTCCACAGTAGCTGGAGTGATTTTAATTTTCTAAAAATCTCATTATGACACTTCTCATGTAAAACACCCCCCGTGGCTTCCTATCTGGTTCACCATGGGAACATTATGCTATGATCTAGTGGGTCCTCAATGATCTCACTCCTACCTGTCTCTCAAACCTCATCTTCCAATACTCCTCCCTTTGTTTTCTGAATGCAATGTACTTACACTTATTCTTTTCTCTTAAATTATTTTCCTCTACATGTTTGAAAGCCTTGGTCATTCATTTTAAATCTGTTTTCACACTTACCTCCTTGGAGAATCCTCTTATGAACACCCTTTAAAAGAAACTTCTTTCACTCTCTACCTTCAGTCTGCTTTATTTTTCCTCATAGAACTATTTCAAAGAAATATTGTAACACACATATTTATATATTTATCAACTATCTCCACCAATAAACTATAAATTCATAAGGACATGCTCTCTGTCATGCTAAATCTTCTGTCCCTAATATAGTATCTGCCACACAGAGGAGAATAATTGTAAAGAATGAATGAATATGAGAACAAGGGATTTTAGATGAATCCAAGACAAAATTCAACAATGTACCTTTCTCATTCTATTGAAGATTCTGTCATCTATTCTCTTGTGTTGTGAATAGTAGGTCTATTGTGGCTTGACGTAAGAAAAAAAATATACTAAGGAATATTCTACTTAACTATAAATTTCAAATGTAGGAGTTATAGTTACTTTAGTCCCCACTACTTCATGGTGTCCAAAGATGAATTACATTCAAATATGATCATATTCACCTTAGATTCTCACCTCACCTTGTTCTAAAATAGTATATAGGTAGCTCTGGAGTCTAACTATCTGAATTCCAATCCAGACTTCACTCATTACTAGTGTGATCTTCAGCATATGATTTAATCTCTCTGTTCCTCTGTTTTTGCATAAGTATAATGGAGATAATCCCCGTAACATACACTAAGGATTAAGAGAAATAACACATATAAGGTACTTGCATTCAGTACCTGGTTCCCAACTTAACACTTACAAACTGTCAGTTATTCTATGAACTTCAGAAAGTACAAACTGTTTTGCAAGGTTGTTTTTTGTTTTTGTTATTTCTTGTTTTTGTTTTGTTTTCTATAGAGAAAGAGCATGAGTGGGGGAATGGGGCAGAGGGAGAGAGAGAGAATCTTAAGCAGGCTTCATGCTCAGTGTGGAGCCTGGCCCAGGGCTTGGTCACATGACCCTGGGATCATGACCTGAGCCGAAATCAAGAGTGGGAAGCTTAATTGACTGAGCCACCCAGGCGTCCCTTGTTTGTGTTTTAAAATCAGGGGTTCTAAGATAAGAACTTACAAGCCCTACTTGGTCATGATCTTACTCCTGAATATCTGACCCTCATATTCTGAATTCTACTTGTCTTACTAGACTTTAGAGATCTGTCAGTCTCTCCCTATTTAGGTTCCCTCCCAGAACTTGCCTACTTTCCTCTATCTCCAGACTATTTATTGGATAGTCAAGTGGCACTGCCTGCCCCTTTCCGGATCTTTGCACGTCTTAAATCTGATACCTTTATCTCTCTGCCACAAACTTTGTAAATTATATTTCTGGTTGCTACTGTCAGATCCTGACCCATTTCTGACTGTTTCATTATAAGTTTACAAATGTATTCTGATAGGTTAATGCTATACTTCTTAGCATTTTTTAAAAATTTTATGCTCCTTGTGGGATTTAGTCAGAGATAAAATAACAGAATTTTAACTCATGTCTGCATCTATACTGTTTTATCTATTTTTCAGATAATTCTTTTCTTTACATATATGTTATTTCTCTACATGTCTCTGAAATTAATGCTGTTAATTGAATACAATAAATAATCTACATGATTGACTCAAAAAGATTTTTCTATTAAAATGAGTTTTTTTTGGTTCAAGCCCCATGTTGGGCTCTGTGCTGACAGCTCAGAACCTGGAGCCTGCTTTTTGTTCTTTGTCTCCCTCTCTCTCTGACACTCCCCCACTTACACTCTGTCTCTCTCTCTCTCTCTCAAAAATAAACATTAAAAAAATTTAATGAGTTTTATTTGGCATTTCAGAACTATTTTATGAGAAGGTAGTTATGCTCAGGAACTAATTAGTTCCTCCTAAAATCTAGTAGAAAGTGTTATATTCTGTTACACTGCTTGATTTATATTCTTAGAATTAAAATAAATAAAACAAACGCTTGTGTGGCTCAGTCAGTTAAGTGTCCAACTCCAGCTCAGGTCATAATCTCGCAGCTTATGAGTTCGACCCCCCATCCGGCTCTGTGCTGATAGCTCAGAGCCTGGAGCCTGTGTCTCCCTCTCTCTCTACCCCTGCTCCCTCCCTTCCTCCCTCTGTTTCTCTCAAAAATAAACATTAAGAAAATAAAAGTTGTAGATCATTTGCTAAATTAAAAATGTAATCTTCCAAAATATATTTTTATTGCTACCCTTAAAGTTCAGTAAATCTATCTTATTGGACTGATTTATTTATTTTTAAATATAATTTATTGTCAAGTTAGCTAACCTACAGTGTATACAGTGTGCTCCTGACTTCAGGAATAGATTTTCATGATTCACTGCTTACATTCAACACCCAGTGCTCATCCCAACAATGCCCTCCTCAATGTCCATCACCCATTTTCCCCTTTCCCCCAGCCTCCCCCCCCCATGAACCTTCAGTTTTTTCTCTATATTTAAGATTCTCTTATGGTTTGCCTCCCTCTCTGTTTCAAGTATTTTTCCCCTTCCTTTCCCCTGGTCTTCTGTTAAGTTTCTCAAATTCCACATATGAATGAAAACATAGGATATGTGTCTTTCTGTGACTGACGTATTTCACTTAGCATAATATCCTCCAATTCTATCCACATTGTTACAAATGGCAAGATTTCATTCTTTCTCATTGCCATGTAGTATTCTATTGTATATATAAACCACATCTTCTTTATCCATTCATCAGTTGATGGACATTTGGGTTCTTTTCATAATTTGGCTATTGTTGATAGTGCTGCTATAAATATTGGGGTGCATGTACCCTTTTAATCAGCACTCCTGTATCCTTTGGAGAAATTCCTAGTAGTGCTATTGCTGGGTTGTAGGGTAGTTCTATTTTTAATTTTTTGAGGAACCTCCATAATGTTTTCCAGAGCGGCTGCACCAGCTTGCATTTCCACCAACAGTGCAAGAGGGTTCCCATTTCTCCACATCCTTATCAATATCTATTGTTTCCTGAGTTGTTAATTTTAGGCACTGTGACCAGTGTGAAGTGGTGATTTGTAGTTCCCTGACGAAAAGCAATGTGGAGCATCTTTTCATGTGCCTGTTGGCCATCTGGATGTCTTCTTTGGAAATGTATCTATTCATGTCTTCTGCCCATTTCTTCACTGGATGATTTGTTTTTTGGGTGTTGAGTTTGGTAAGTTCTTTATAGGTTTTGGATACTAACCCTTCATCTGATATGTCATTTCCAAATATCTTCTCCCATTCCATCAGTTGTCTTTTAGTTTTGTTGATTGTTTCCTTTGCTGTGCAGAAGGTCTTAATCTTGATGAGGTCCCAATAGTTCATTTTTGCTTTTATTTCCCTTGTCTTCGGAGACGTGTTGAGTAAGCAGTTGCTGCGGTGGGGGTCAAAGAGGTTTTTGCCTGTTGCTGATGCAAGGACTTCCAACACTATGTTAAACAACAGTGGTGAGAATGGATCCCTGTCGTGTTCCTGATCTCAGGGGGAAAGATGTTGGTTTTTCCCCATTACGGATGATACTAGGTGTGGCCTTTATAATGTTAAAGTATGTTCCTTCTATCACAACTTTCTTGAGGGTTTTTATTAAGAAAGGATCATGTATTTTGTCAAATGCCTTTTCTGCATCTATTGACAGGATCATATGGTTCTTATCCTTTGTTCTATTAATGTGATGTATCACACTGATTGATTTGCAAATATTGAACCAGCCCTGCAGCCCAGGAATGAATCACAGTTGATAATGGTGAATAACTCTTTTAATATATTTTTGAATTTGCTTTGCTAGTATCTTGTTGAAAATTTTTGCATCCATGTTTATCAGGGATATTTGACTGTAATTCTCCTTCTTTGTGGGGTCTCTGTCTAGTTTGGGAATCGAGGTAATGCTGGCTTCAAAGAATGAGTCTGGAAGCTTTCCTTCCGTTTCTGTTTTTTGGAACAGCTTGAGAAGAATAGGTATTAACTCTACTTTAAATGTCTGATAGAATTCCCCTGGAAAGCTATCTGGCCCAGGACTCTTACTTGTTGGGAGAATTTTGATAACTGATTCAATTTCTGCGCTGGTTATGGGTCTGTTCAAATTTTGCATTTCTTCCTGCTTGAGGTTTGGTGTTGTGTGGGTGTCTAGGAAATTGTCCATATCTTCCAGGTTGTCCAGTTTGTTGGCATATAACTTTTCTTAGTATTCTCTAATTATTGTTTCTATTTCTGTGGTGTTGGTTGTGATCCCTCCTCTTTCATTCAAGATTTTATCTATTTCGGTTCTCTTTCTTTTCTTTTATAGCAGTCTGGCTAGGGGTTTATCAATTTTGCTCATTCTTTCAAAAAACAAGTTCTGAACAGATTCATTGATCTGTTCTACTATTTTGTTTTCGATTCTAAATTGCTTATTTCTGCTCTAATCTTTATTATTTCTCTTCTTCTGCTGGATTTGGGGTGTCTTTGCTGCTCTTCTTCTAGTTCCATTAGGTATGAGGTTAGGTTTTATATTTGGGATTTTTCTTGTTTCTTGAGATAGGCCTGGAATACAATGTATTTTCCCCTTAGGACTGCCTTTGTTGCATGTCCTTTGCTGCACTGTCCTTTGCTGCATGTCCTTTGCTGCACTGTCATGTTTTATTTTCATTTGTTTCCATATTTTTTTAAATTTCTTCTTTGATTGCCTGGTTGACCCATTCATTCTTTAGTAGGATGTATTTTACATGCATTTGGAGGCTTTCCAAATTTCTTCTTGTGATTAATTTCAAGTTTCATAGAATTGAGATCTGAAAATGTGCATGACATGATCTCAATTCTTTTATATTTATTGAGGGCTGTTTTGTGACCCAGTATGTGCTCTATCTTGGATAATGTTCCATGTGCACTCAAGAAGAATGTGTATTCTGCTGCTTTTGGATGAAAAGTTCTGAATGTATCTGTCAAGTCCTTCTGGTGCAGTGTATCATTAAAGGCCATTGCTTCTTTATTGATTTTCTGCCTAGATGATCTGTCCATTGTTGTAAGTGGAGTATTAAAGTACCCAGCAAATTACCATATTCTTATCAATAAGATTGCTTATGTTTGTGATTGATTTATATATTTGGGTTCTTTCAAGTTGGGGGCACAAACATTTATAATTGTTAGCTCTTGATGTATAGGCCCTATAATTATGGTATAATTCCCTTCTTCATCTCTTGTTAGAGTCTTCAGTTTAAAAGATAGTTTGTCTGGTATAAGTATGGCTACTCCAGCTTTCTTTTGACTTTCAGGAGCATGAAAAATGGTTCTCCATTCCCTCACTTTCAAGCTGAAGGTGTCTTCAGGTCTAAAATGAGTCTCTTGTAGACAGTGTATAGATTTATCTTAGTTTTGTTATTCATTCTGATACCCTATGTCTTTTGATTGGGACATTTAGTCCATTTACATTCATAGTTATTACAGAAAGACATGAATTTAGTGTCATTGTGTTATCTGTAGGTTTCATGCTTGTGATATCTCTGGTCCTTTGTAGTCTTTGTGGCATTTCACTCACAGAGTCCCTCTTAGGATCTCTTCCAGGGATGGCGTAGTGGTCATGAACTCCTTTAGTTTTTGTTTGGGAAAGCCATTATCTCTCCTATTCTGAATGACAGCCTTGCTGGATAAGGGATTCTTGACTGCATATTTTTACTATTCAGCACATTGAATATTTCCTGCCACTTTCTTCTGGCCTGCCAAGTTTCTGTGTACAGGCCTGCTACTACTCTTATGTGTCTACACTTTGCAGGTTAAGGTCCCTTTGTCCCTAGCTGCTTTCAGAATCCTCTCCTTATCTTTTTATTTTGCCAATTTCACCACGATATGCCTAGTGAAGACCTATTCTTGTTGAATCTGAAGGGAGTTCTCTGTATCTCCTGGATTAGGATGTCTGCCCCTTTCTCTCTCTTTCTCTCTTCCTCCTTCCTCCTCCTCACTGCTCCTTTTCCTGCCTCCTTCTTTCTCCTTTTCCCTCCTCCTCCTTCTTCTGGAACTGCTATGATATAAATATTATTACATTTCATTGAATCATTTAGTTCTCTAATTCTCCCTTCATGGTCTAGTATTGTCTTATCTCTTTTTCTCAGCTTCATTATTTTCCATAATTTTATTGTCTATTTAACTTATTCTCCCCTCTGCTTCCTCCATCCTTACTGTCACTGCATCTAGTTTGTTTTTACAACATTTACAAAATTCCCTAATTCATCATGACTATTTCCTAGTTCTTGATCTCTGCAACAATAGATTCTGTCTTCTATGCTTTTTTCAAGTCCAGCTATTAATCTTATGACTATTCTAAATTCTTGCTCAGATATTGTTTATATCTGTTATGAGCAATTCTCTGTCATTTCTTCCTGGAATTTTTTGGAGAATTCTTCTGTTTCATCATTTTGGCTAGTTTTCTGTCCTTCACGTGTTTTAACAGCTTGTTATGTGTCCTGCACCTGCGAGCACTACTATATTAAAAAGGGGTCATACACTGTCCAGGGCATGGCCCTTCACGAGGCATTTCTGGAGTGTGCTGCATGCTCTCTGTTGTTGCGACTCTGGCTGCTTTATCTCCCTACTTGTAGTGGTGATTTGGACATTCCACCAAGTGTGATTTGATTTGTTCCTTGAGAAACCTTGGAAAAAAATTAAAAAGTGTGGTGGTGGAAGAATCCTTATCCCATACAAAGAGGGAAATGACAGGGGTGGGGAAAGAGAAAAGAAAAAAGAATTGACCAAGCAGATAATCAGAGAAACTACACAGCTTGATCCAGAGAGAGGGAGAGAGAGAGGAAACTAAAGAATAAGGAGATGCAAAAGAGTTGTAAAAAGAATAGATTAAAAATGTGTGCCCAAACAAACCAACAACCAGAATAGAAAAGGGAGAAATAGGAGGAAGAAAGAAAACAATTTTATATATATGTAGTTTATATATAAAAATAATTTGACCAAGGATCAAATCAGAAAATGCAAAACCACTGGACCAATAATTGATGTTGCCTTGGAACCAGTGTCTGTGCTGGTCTGGAGGAGGGGCCATCTGCTTTGGTCAGTGTCAGTCTTGCTCTGGTGATACACAGTTACCAGGGACGGGAGGGGCAGGTTTGTGTAGGTGGGTCTACCTCCACTGTGGGTCTGCTATCCATTCCCTGAAGCCCCACCTTGTTGGTGATGGGGAGAAAAATGACAACAACCCAGTCTCTCCTCCCTGGACCAGGTGTCCCAGACCACTCTGTTTGATATGTCCTCACAGTGTCATGTGGATGTGAGTGGGCTGGTTTGTCCTGCTCCACAGTCTCCCATGCCTCACAGGGGCTGAAATGGGATTGAAACTCTGATACCTTAAAGGATCCACTCCACACACCCCAGTTCTGGCATAGTGCCACTCTGGCCAGCCAGCCGACAAAGAGCCTTTGGCTGGCAGGCACCGGCAGGATCTTTTGTCCTTGAAGTGGCTATATACCTTCTTGCCACAGCACTCAAGGATAGGGACTCCTTTTTCTGACTGCGCCTCTGAGGTAGCTACTGAGTCCAGGGCTGGCCATCGCCCCAGGCAGGCGCACAGGGCAGCTGGGCCCAGTCTAGACAAAGTCCCGCAACCCAGGATCATGTTGGAAATTGGTTCTTTCTCTGTGCTTTCTGTTCCCCAGTCCATAGTCTGGAGAGGTTTTCTCTTGTCCAGATACAAACCTACACTTCCGCAGCCTCTCTTTCTCTTCCTTTTGTCTCTCCACAGAAGGGGATCCCTCCCCTCAGTGCCTGTGCTGACCATTTTATCCCTCCCAATTCACAATCACGCACCTATGGCCTACCAAGTTGTCCCCGTGGACACATGGAGATGTTCCTGTCACTCTGTAGCTTGGATTCCTGGAATTCCAAGTCTTCTGGCCTCAGTACTGCTGTTTTTAAGGGATGAGGGAACTTTGGGCCCCCCTACTTCTCCACCATGTTGACTCCTCCTCCCTACTGGACTGATTTAAAACATTTAGTTAGAACAAGATTATAAATATTATGCTCAGTTGTTTTTTTATGTTTGAATATATTACATGGAAATTAAAAAAAAACAACCTTGATTTTAGCATATCCATTTTAATGTATAAACTGCCTACTGGTGCCCATCTCTAAATTTTAAACTTATTTACATATTTATAAGTTTGAAGGTCAAAAAGGTAATATAAGCTTTAACAGTGAAAAGAACAAAATTAGTCATATATTCTATGCTAAATTTTAATATCTTAATAGTGTTAAATTATAGTGTGAAAATGCAGGCATTTTGTACTTTAACTGGATTAACGAACAAGGTACAAATAGACAATAGAAATGAAACTGAATGAATAAAAATACAATGTTCAAACAAATAATTAAGGGGAACACTGTGCTTTAAGTCTCCCAAGATGAAATTGCAGTACTGAAGGTCATGCTGATTAACACGCTAAATAAATATAAATCAGTGGTGTGATTCTACTATTAAAGCTAATGAGGTACTGAGGCGTTTTTATAATAGAATAGCAGCATAGATGGAGAGGGAAGCTTTCTAAATTACCTAAGTAAAGAAAGACATACAAGGGTTAGGAAGGACTCAGAGGAAAGATCTAGAATAAGAGTTTGAGATACTCAGAAGACTTAATATATCAGAGAATCATGAATAGTTATTCCCAAAGTACACTGTAGATTGAACAAGGTAGAAGATTAAAGAGCAGCACAAGATGCTTAATCATATAGTGAAATATTCTGACAATAAAAATGGGTAAATGTCAGATTGACTTTAGGAAAGTTGTGGAGTCATTTGCTTAGAGAGGTTTTAACACAGATTAGGTCTTCACTGATGATACAGCTAGAATAGAGTTCTTTTGAAAATGCTGAAATGTTCACTTTAAGGTTATCTTCCAAACATAATTATTAAAAGACAAACCAGGGACACCTGGGTGGCTTAGTCAGTTGAGCAAGTGAGTCTTGATTTCAGCTCAGGTCATGATCTCATGGTTAATGGGACTGAGCCCCACATTGGGCTCTGTGCTGACTATGCAAAGCATGCTTGGGATTCTCTCTCTCCCTCTCTGTCCTTCTCTGCCCGAGTACAGGTGCACGTGTGCACACTTTCTTTCAAAATAAACTTAAAAAAAAAAAGACAAACCAGACACTTTACTTGGCACTTAATAAAAATTCTTTTCACTGGTATTTACTTTAAATTGTAGTTGACTGGTTTTAATGAGCTTAGAAGATATTTTGGAATTACAAAAAAATAAAAACTTGGGATTCAGAATCAGAAAACCTGATTCTGCATTCTAGCTGAACTGGTCTTTCTTCATACTCTATTGTGGCCACAGTATCAAGACCAAAGGTCATTTGTTCGTGAGAAGAAATAAGGACACACACACATACATATCCAAGAAACTACACCCATTACCATTAACTAAGAATAAATGCAAATTTAAACATTAAAAACAAACAAACAAACAAACAAACAAACCAAAACAAGCTCTTAGACTTTGTGACATGTGTATTGATGGAAGGGACACAAAGTCTTCTATATAAATCACAAATAATGTCTCATTTTATGAGTATAGTTTCATCAAATACATAAGAATTATAAAAAAATAAACATGGTTATTAATAATGGGCCAAATTCGAAAGCAGATATCTCAGTCCAGAATATCATAGGTGTTGAGACTCAGAGGAGGAAAAAGTAAAATTTAAAAGAATAATTTCAATCACACCAGAAGAGGGACCAGTCCCTTAGCTCCAAGGTTAATAGTTATAAGTACTTTCTATGCAAGAGGAAACTGTAAGTTGCTATCAGAAACCCAATCCATAGATGCATAGTTGTTCATCATTATGACAGAGTAGAAAACAGGCATATTGTTCATTTCTTAATGGGTTCAGTCATTGCACAAATCATTTTGGCATCTTTAATAAACTCTATGTTTAAAAATAAAAAAATACATACTCTTCAAGTATTGCTATACAAAATTCCACGAGCTAGATTACTGTTCCTAAATACAGTCTGACATGGGAAAAAAAACAATATTCTAAGTTTAAAAATAAAAAAAATATACACTCTTCAAGTATTGCTATACAAAATTCTATGAGCTAGATTATCTGTTCCTAAATACAGTCTGACATGGTGGGGGGAAGCAATGTACACTCTAAGGAGACCATCTTAAGGAGGCTTAATTTTGTTTTGATTCTTTGATCCACAAATGAAAAATTTAAGATTTGCAGTTCCCACATATGGTAAATATCTGAAGAGTTTTTCTTAGACTGCTTTACTTGAAATATCAAGTTTTAGTATTTAGTACTAGAATCTCGAGGTTATAAATATGGTTAGAACTCTTCAATGTGTATTACACAGCTTCCAATTGTTTGTGCTGCAAAATAAAGACACACAAATACACATAAACATATATTTAAAACTAAAGCTACGATGGGGAATTACTATAGGATTCAAATATTTATTTACTAATCTGTTCTACAAATGCCACATTGATCTACATGAAATTGCCGTTTTTGTAGGGCAGAAGTAATTGGATATTGGCAGTTTCATATTGTTCAACTTAATATTTATTCAGTCGCTTCTGTGTTTGAGGATCAGTTGTAGGCACTGAGGATATAATGTGAGCAAAATTAGAGTCTATAAGTAAATTAGTCCTCTTCAGTTTTAATGGTCTTTTAGTATCTCCATAGATCCCCTGGATGACTAATTCATCCATCAGCTCATCCATTCTTTCCTTATACAAATATTTATTTGGCACTTAATATAGATCAGGAATTTGCCTATGTATCACAAATAAATTCATTATCAAAAGAAACATAATCCGTGCCCTGATGAAATGTAAGTCTCAGGGAAACCGACACTAAACAAACAAGCTGTCACAACATTTGAAGTATAAACACTATGGTAAGTGCATTAAAGAACAGGCACAAGAAGCTTTGACAGAGTATACCAGGAAGGTATTGTCTGATTTTTGAGAGAGCACATTTTGTCATTAGAATTCCAGATTCTTTGAAGCATTTCAGGACTACAATGGAGGAACCTGTAATAATGGTTAATATCTAATGTAACTTAGACTAAGTGCTTTAGAGATTTAATCATCACAGCCAAGTAGACACGGTTCTAGTCCCCTTTTTACTTATCAGGAACTGAACCTTAATGGGCTGGATAAGTTGTCCAGGAAGACAGAGCAGACAAATGGTAGCAGAAATGGACTCCAGCAATCTCTCCCTAGCACCCACGTGTTTAGTCATTGCTTGTGCTGTTTTCAACAGCTCAACTCTGACTTCTCCTGCATGGCCTGGAACTCCAGGGCTAACACCCACAGCCCTCGGATTCGAATCTCCAAAAATATATCCCTAGGATTTTTTCAAATAAGCCCTTTTATTTGCAAAATAAGCTCAAATTGGGGGAAGCAGAGCTGGAGACTACGGATACTCGATGGCATGGTCAGTCAGCTGAAAAAGGATTGAAACGAGGTCGACTCAAGTGGCCATCATCTCTGTTCTTATAATCAATCCTGTGAAAGGGGACCCAAAGGTCCTCTTCTGTTTAGGACGGATACCTGAGACATGACACATGAACTGAAGCAAACTTTACCCAACTCCATAAATGCACGCTCCAAAGAAGCTCAAGTTTACAAACAACTGTAAGCTAGGGCAGAGTCTTACAATGCCCGTTTGTGTGCAGTCAACTCCAAATTTTAGTAGGTTTAAAATTTAATAAGTAAAACATACAATGTTAAATCTTTAAGCAGACTTAACAAAAGTTGGACAGATGAAACACTACACTGGGTAGAAATTTTTCTCAAGCTGTTAATTTCACAGCAAATGACACTTATTTACCTCTTCTCATCACTCCTGATAAAAACAGATACTGTGAACACTACCATTTAAGGCCCTTATTCTGAAATGCAATACAACATTCATAAATAATATATAATTATGATTAGAGCCAACAAATATCAACTTTAGGAGACAAAACTATCTATACCACTAAATCCCCTCTCTTTGAATATCTACCTCTCCCATGAGGTTAAGTCAGAGAAGCATAATCGTCCCCATTTTCCACTACATCTCATTTTAGGAAGCATTTCCACTCTGTTCAGAAATCATGAATACGTACATTTTAGATATCCTCATCTATATGTAGATGCCAAGATTCTTTAGAAGTTTATCACATTCAACGGAATACAGTTAAATGGAACACTGTAACACAGCCAGAGAGAAGTTGTTATTGGTGCGTGTGGTATACGAGCATATCTATGACACAGGTTTCTTAGGTTGTTAGCAACTGATGCCAGCACGGATAGTTTCATCAAAAAAGGAACGTGTTGGAAGGAGATACACGAGCTTACAGGATCAAGGGAAGGCAAACAATCAGGCTTAAAACTGATAAGAAACCAGCAACACAAATCTTACCAGACTTCCCAAATCGCCACTGCTGCTACCAAGACTGAATGCTAAGCATTTGCTCTGTTTGAATCATTCTACTCAAGTTTCAAAGCCCTCTCCCACACAGGAAAAAAAGAGAGAAGGAGGGAGAGAATGAATCTGACTGAATAAGCTTACATCTTAGGCCTCCATATTCTTGCCGGAGAAAGGAGAATTCTAGTAAAGTTCTAGTAAAAGAGGCCTCCAAGAACCCTTCTTCTGCTCCCGGAGTAGAAAAACTTGACCTATTACATTAAAATTGCTATATACTGAAGTTGAATCTTTCCTCAAAAGGAAATCAAGATCCAGTTACAAGTTACTATTGGTTGGCAGAAGATGAGAACAATAAATAAAACAATTTTTCCTCTAAACTCTATACTCTGTATATGCATTGCCTTTGACCCAACAATACTGCTCCTAGATATTCACAAAAAAAATGCACATGTATGTTCCTAAAAGATATGTACAGAATATTCAGAGCAATATTTTTGGTGGTAGGAAATACTGGAAATTAACCTAAATGTCCATTAACAGTAAAATGGATAAATACTACAGGAAATAACACAGATGAATCTCAGAAGTAACTTGTTAGGGGAAAGAAGCAAGATAGTAAAGAATACCTAATTTATGATTCTATTATCAAATTGAAAACAGGTGAAGGTCACTTGTATTGTTAGAAGTCAACCTCTGAATTACTCTCAGGAAGGTAGGGACAAGCAAGGGACAGGAGGGAGTTTCTAGAGTGCTTCTAATCAACCAGTCATCTGTTTCTTGATCTGCTAAATGGCTGTGTTCAGTTAGTAAAAATCTATATGCCTGTGTATCATTATGGTTTGAGTACTTTTCTGGGTATGTTTCACTGCATATCAACATAAAACATTACATAAAGGATATATGGTGGCATAAATTATAAAACAAAATTAGAAAGAATTAAATGAATCCATATAGCCCTCTTAATGCAGAAGTGACCAAAAAACAAAATGAAAGCACAAATGAATGTTTTTAGTTTTTATGTAATATTAAATGTGAATCATATACATGGCATTGTGTTTACACTCACTCTCCAGAATTAGCTAATGTTGTTAAAGTGCTTTCACATGTATTACCTCAAATGCACTATAACCCTAAGAGAAGGTCATGTTAGGTAAGACAGAGCACAGTGTTCTCCACAATGTGGGACAAATACTCACTGATGGCATACAGATTGATTTTGGGTGGCCTACAGGCATGGCCTTGAATAACATTGAACCACACAGTGTGAGATTTGTCCTGTTTCAAAGCTTTTGATTTCATTAAGAAAAGTTCTCAGTTTGGTGCCAGTATATCTTCAACCTCTTTCTATGGCTTGCTAATCTCCTTTTTTAACAAAGAAAGAGCAAACCTCAGGATCAAACCCTTAGCTAGATTTTCTTGCTAGTATTTAATGACCTGGATTTAGTTTGGGTTCTTTTCTGTGGAGGTGTTGTATGGACATCTCCTCCCATTTATGGCAAATATTACTGATTATTCATTTTCAGTAACTATATAATCTTACTTTATGTAAAAGCAGGCTAAAAGGGAATCAGTTAAAATATATTTAGGATATAACAGAACATTTGAAACACAGACTACCTCGGGCTCTGCAGATAGCTCAGAGCTGGCTTTGAATTCTGTGTCTTCCTCGTTCTCTCTGCCCCTCCCCCACTCACGCCCTGTCTCTCTCAAAATAATAATAAACAAATGTTAAAAAAAAATTAAAAAGAGGAGCGCCTGGGTGGCTCACTTGGTTGAGCATCCATCTTCGACTCAGGTCATGATCTCACGGTTCGTGAGTTCGAGCCCCTCGTCAAGCTCTGTACTGCCAGCTGGAACCTGCTTGGAGCCTGCTTCAGATTCTGTGTCTCCCTCTCTCTCTCTGTCTCTCCCCTGCTCATGCTTGCTTTCTCTCTCTCTCTCAAAGATCAATAAAACCTAAAAAAATTTTTAAAAATTAAAAAGAAACACAAACTAAAAAAATAAGGTAATTTGTGATGCCATATGAAGTTTGAAAAAAAAGTGATACGGTTGGGGTGGGGGAGTGAGAGAAAACAACTGTATTTGGAGTTTAAAATCTAGATTCTAGATGCAAATCCAGAACACATTGTGAGGACTATCCAAACAGAGTCTGTGGCTGTGGGCAAGATATCTCACATATCTGAGTAGAAGCTTTACCTGTCAAATACGAATAATTCTGTCTGAGCTATTATCTCATAGCGGTATTATGAGAATCAAATGAAGTTTAGTGAGTGTAACTCTTAGAAGCAAAACACCATCCAAATCTAAGCCATTACCATTGCTTTTAGTTAGCTCCGTTTTCAGGAAAAAAGGCACAGAGATGTTAAGTGATTTGCTAAACACCACATCGCTAACAGTGGTCGACATATGGAAGTGGCTTCTTAAATGCCTGACAGCAGTATTCTGTCTGTACTGCTCCTGCTCTCATATTAAACAGTTCCCAAAGTTTATATAATTTCTGTTTACAGAAAGTATAAAGAAGAAATCAGGTTAAGTGAAGTCCTACAGTGCCAAGTATAATGAGCTACAGCTAAATGGATGGTCCTGCTTAGAGCACACCTAGAAGACAAGTCAGAAGCCAGTAGGTAGCAGCTGCTTATACATACTTAACAAAGAGGAATTGCCATTCAAGTCCTCACTAATCAATCTTTGGTTGTATTGCACTTAGGAGCCCTGTCACCGTCATGCCAACTCTCAGGTATGGGCAGGGGTCATTTTCTAAAATCAAAGCCTTAAGTGAAAACCACATGTAGGTAAAAATTACCCTGGAATTTTTTAATATCGGCAGGACTTAACAATACACATATTGTCTGTGTGCACTCCCACAGTATAATGCTTCTGTGCACTCAAATTTGAGAAAGTCTAAGGTAGCACAAGGAAGGAATAAACTATTGGGAAATCTAGGTGTAGCAGCTAATAAATTCAAATACTTTTGACTTTAATTATCAAAATTCCTAGTAAGAAATGAATGAGGAGCAAATTGAAAACTATGAGATATCTCTGCTCATTTTAATATTGTCTCTAAAATTTAACATAATTTCTTATGATGATTTTATAAGTTAGTATGTTCACATACCGGAGGGTGGAATCAATTGGTAACGCAGTGTGCAGTGAAATGAATTTATGATGGAGGCCTTATGATGATATTATTACATTGCTGAGATTTAAAGATATCTTGGACAGAATATGGTGTATTTTCTATCTATAGTTCACATATGACCTCGAAGTTTCATCAGATGACAGAAATTTCTCTAGGAAATGCAAATTATAAGCCAGAAACCACAGTTATCATTACAAATAAGACAGATTTTTTCATAACCAAACACATTCCCAATACAGAAATCAGAGCTTTATAATCCAGAGCCACAGATATATTATAAAATATGCACTCACTTATATTCAAAAACATAAATCAAAAATCTAAAAATCTTATGAACTCTGAAATCTACCTGAACCCAAAGATTTCAGATAATGGTGGACCCTTGCTATTTAGTAAAATTATTCAAATGTGTAGGTAAAATGGTGTCATCCTATACTGCTGAGATTGCTATTTGTGTAAAGCAGAATGGTCCAGTACCAGCACTTTTCTATGGTTCAACGTAGTTGGTCCTCATTCCTCATACTTTTAATTATTGGTACAACAGGATATTAGGATGTACCTGGTTATGTCTCAGTTTCAAGTAGGGCTCCAATAATGAGTATGGGTCGGACTCCCTACAACTCCTACCCAAACAGAATTTAGAATGGAAAGGCAAGAGAACCTGTCCCATGGTACTTGAGCCCCTGATCCAGATCAAGGATTACTAGAGAACAAAGAGAAGAGAAGGGAGGACTGCTGAAAAGATATTGTTGCAGTCACGAAATCCTACCTCTAACTCCTAGCACAGTAGGAGGAGATAGGGGCTTCAATTCCCCTAATGAGAAAGACTGTTTTCAAGATTGTTTGCTGGGATGCCTGGGTGACTCAGTTAGTTAAGCCTTGGACCCTTGACTGTGGCTCAGGTCATGATCTCATGATTCGTGAGACTGAGTCCTGCTTTGGGCTTCGTGCTGGGCATGGAGCATGCTTAAGATTGTTCTCTTTCTTCTTCTACTGCTTGTGCTCATGAAGGAAGGAAGGAAGGAAGGAAGGAAGGAAGGAAGGAAGGAAGGAAGGAAAGAAGGAAGGAATGAGGGAGGGAGGGAGGGAGGGAGGGAGGGAGGGAGGGAAGGAAGGAAGGAAGGAAGGAGGGAAGGAAGGAAGGAGGAAAGGAAAGAAGGAAGGAGGAAAGGAAGAAAGGAAGGAAGGAAAGAAGGAAGGAAGGAAGGAAGGAAGGAAGGAAGGAAGAGAATTATTTGCTAAAATTGTTAGATACAGAGGGCTGATACTTGGCTCAAACCTGAGAAATCTAAACCATGAATGGGATCTAGTTCCTGCTTATGAGAGATGGGTTCAGTCTTTGCTTATGGGACACATCCAAGAAGAATCAGCTTGCATTTTAGAGTTTGGTAGGCCATAGGATCCAAAGAAGTGCTTTCTGCACACTGGTGAATGCCACACCAGAGAGAAAGGGCAAGGAGCCATCTCGAGTCCTCCCCTTTAAGGCTGCTTAGAGGGACCAAAGACCTTTCTCAATAGCGATGCCTCCTCCCAAGAAGGGTGGGACCAGAAGCAAACCTGAAAAGAGCCCAAAAGAGTGTCCCATTTTCCAGGGCACAGGTCAGGACAGAGCTTATTATGAGACCACAGCAAATGAAGGTTTATTTTGTCCTAGCCCCTGACCAAACCTTTCTTCCCTTATTGAGATTAAAGCAGCAGTTATTCACAGAAAGGAAAAAGAGAAGCCAATCTCACTTTCCATCCCTCTTCATTTTTTTCTGGTAATTTCCAGTCTAGAACAGATCTCTGCAAGTAGAGATAGGGTAATGGTAGACCAAGAAAAGATTTAAGGCATGCAAATTCAGATTTTAATTACAAGCATCAAACATTGTAATTTCTGATTTGAGATTATATGCAATTTAGAGAGACAGAGGTCTGAGCAGAAAACTCAGATTTAATGGAGTTTTTCTTTTTTTTTTTTAATTTCTTTTTTTCAACGTTTATTTATTTTTGGGAGAGAGACAGAGCATGAACGGGGGAGGGGCAGAGAGAGAGAGAGAGACACAGAATCGGAAACAGGCTCCAGGCTCTGAGCCATCAGCCCAGAGCCTGATGCGGGGCTCGAACTCACGGACCGCGAGATCGTGACCTGGCTGAAGTCAGACGCCCAACTGACTGCGCCACCCAGGCGCCCCTTAATGGAGTTTTTATCTAGCAAAAAGGAAAATTAGTTCACTGGGAAAAGTTAACTGGGATGGTGGAATGCAGAAAAAATCCATTATATGGTGCCTTGATTACATCATAAGTTGTGTTTATTAAGCATACTGGTTTCTATGTATTAAAAAAGAAATAAAGTGAATTATAATAACCCTACCATGGACTAATCACATGAATAGGTACACAAAATTTTATATTTGTTTTAAGTAGTATTTCCCTGTGCAGAAAGAACCAGGACATTCAGTTCAATTTCCATAATTGGAAGAGCAACTCCCAGAAATGTTGCATTACAATTATAAAAAATCAAAATTGTGATTATTAGAGATTGAAAGGTAAAGATAATTACAAATCACAAACTCAAATCCATAAACTATCTTCAATATGAAATTGTCATAAAGTATTGGTTATGAATCAACTTTCAGAAAATATCTTTTAGAACATTTATTAAGGCTTTATATCAAGATAAACACAACGTAATTCAGAATGGAAACTTCATTTCCTGTTAAGCTCAAACTTCTACGAGAAACATAACCATATATTTCAAGCCCACAGCTTGAGTGGCTTAGAGGATTTTTATCTTCTACTTAACTACATTCAAAGTCATTGTGTTTATGTATGTAACCTTCTCAAATAACGTCTCACATTCATTAATACATTCTACACATATTCTGAATACTTACGCTTCAGACGTCCTAACCAACAGTAGATCAACAATGGTGAACCAGACATAAGTGTTCACTGTTTTCAGGAAGCAATGAACAATTAATAACAAGCATGACACATGTCACAAAATGGTAGAAAGCATAAAAGAGCTTCAAGTAGTAATGTGTAGCCATATGGAGGCATGAGGGAGGATAAACGATTGCTCATCATTTTTTGAACAAAATTAGAAATGTGGTCACTGCAGAGGTGCCTGAGTGGTTCAGTCAGATGAGCATCTGACTCTTGATTTCAAGTCAGGTTATGATCCCAGGGTCATGGGATCAACCATTGCACCCTGTTCCATGTGGAATGTGGAGTCTGCTTGGGATTCTTTCTCTCTCTCTCAACTCGCACACTCTCTCTCTCAAAAAAAAATTAAAAAAAAAAAAGAAGTGTCACTGCAATAGATTCAGTATGCTCTTACAATGACAATCAAAAAATAATAATTACAGTGCTGATAAAAAAGTAATGTTTTTATGGGTCCACATGAGTGATTTCAAGTCTACTTTGGCATTATATTTTAATCAAGTGGCTCTGCTATATTTCAAAGCAAAAGTTCAAAATAAATATTCTACTTTTCATTCCATGAGATGGCCCAGAGTAAATTTTACTAATGAAATATGGGCCTTGATTTCACAATAGTTCACCCAGGCTATTATCCTAATCACCATTTCAACTTTTCCAGATGCTTATTTTTTTCTTAAATCACCTAAACATAGGACTAGGGTCAGCACAGGTCTTGTTGTCCATTTTAGTGATATAGTCAGAAGATAAATAGAGAACTAGACAACCAAATAAGCATCCACTGAAAATATCTCAAAGGAGACATATTTTTAAAAGGGTACCCCGAAGACACATGGGAGGTTATTTTTAGATTTGAAAATAACTACTTCAGAAAGCAATATTGTTTATTTGGAAGAAACATTGAAGGAAAAGAACAATGGGTTAGGTGTAGAGCAAAACAATCTAGTATAAAAATAAGCAAAGAAAAAAATAAAAATATGTCATGTGGAAAAACATATTTCCCCAATGTGTTATGAAAAGTAACAAATACTACCAAATCACACTGAGGAAGAGACATTTCTTCATAGTGATTTTCTACAGATGTCAGCTGTGGCAGGCCACTAATTTATGTTCAGAGAAATAAATAAGAATGGATGGTTTTAGCTGAAGAATTTTTAGGTTTGATGTTTAAGCCTTGGAAGGATCGCTGGCTATTCTGTATATATAAGGAATACTTGCAAACATACACTCAAATCTTATTTTTAACATGAAGGCAGTAATGATCTGTAAAAGGTGCGTGCATCACTATGGTAATAACAAAAACAATCGATCTAGATCCCTCTTCTCATCCTTCTAGCCTCCACACATAGACTAGTTATTCATTTTTCTGTTTTTTTTTAATGGGATCACCATTTTCCTGGCTTCCACACTTGAAAACAACTGTTGAGACCACAGGTTTGGAATGAGACAACTACCTGAGGCCCAGCTCTATCACTAGCTGTTTGACCTGAGCAAACAATTTAACCTCTCCCAGCCTCAGTTCTCCCCATGCAGTAGGGATCGTAATATTGTCCTCACTCATATTTTTGTAAAGAACATTTATAATGCATGTAACCTGAGTAAAAGAGCATTTATAATGCATGTAACCTGAGTCCAGTAAGCGTTCGTTACGTGAGCTGATATCATTATCACTATGATGATCCATGCTTTGTCAGCATCACTATATTTTATTCTTCCTTCTCCTTTCTTATTCATCTTCATTCCGTCACTGAGCCTGTTGACTCTTCCTTCTTAATGTCTCTCCCTCCATTTCCTAGTGTTCTACCTTTCTGGGTTGCAGGCATAGGTTCTATTCTCGTCATAAACAAAAACAAAACAAAAAGAACTCTCCTCTTTTGTACACCTGGTTTTTGCTATAAATACAACCTGTCCCTCTCCTCCTCCTGGCAAGCCTACCCAAATGTGACACCCCAGCTGCATGAAATCACAGGCTAATAGGCTCTCCCGCCTAAAGTGTTTGCAGATGGGGAAGCCCAGAATTACTGCCTAACCTCTCTGGTAAGCGGAGTCCCATTCCTTCTGAACAAGATTACTCTCCAACCTATGGCATTTAACCTCTGTCAGTACCTTTCATCAGGGGTTGACCAGACCTTCCCCTGCAGAAGCCCTGGAGTGCATTGTAAAGCAGAAAACTTGAACAAATAAGAGAATTTCTCTTTTGCCACAGATTTTTGAAGTCTCATACTGTGAGTGCTACCCTTGATTCCTTACCACAAGGTCCTTGGAGTACAAAAGGTTTTGTGGACTTTTGCCTAGTTCCTTTCCTTTCTCTCCTTTCTGCCTTCTTTTCTCCCTCTTTTCCACCACCCTTCCTCTACCTACGTCCTCTTCTGTTTGTTAGACCTGAGTGGATGCTTTTTCAGACAATCTTAAATATGTTTGGTTGCCTCAAAGTGCATCTGGCTTGAGGAATCCTCTGTCAATCACCCAGAACAACATCTGGAATCTCCTGTTCTAGATGGATGACAAAAGTAGAGCAAGTTACAAATATGCAGCTGGGTTGGATAAAGGAACTTAACTCTTTGTGTTTTGCTTGATGGGCTTAGAATTGCTACACCCATTCCAAAGTATAAGGTGAAGAGTCAGACCCTACTTCACTTACCATAGAATGACATGAAAATACTCTATTTTTATTTTGAGTAAATATTTGAACATTTGAAGATTTGTCTCTTTGTCCTCAAGGAAAAAGAAACATGTTTTTTGATTGCTAATAGTTTGGGCTCTGGATTACTGGTTTATTAGGTTCAGTAATAAAAGAAAAATTGAGGCTAGGGTTCTTTGTAGAGGGATAAAAACGATCTTGGGAATTATTAGAGTTAGGAGGACCTACCAGGATGGACAGTAGATGGCATTCCAAATATATGGGAACAATGGGAAGGAATCTAAGAGGGATTATCTAGAAGGTGTGTGTGTGCCTATACTGGAAAAAAGGCCTAAATGTGATGGCACTGACTCAGAGAAGGTCCCTCACAACGAGCACAGTGCTAGAAAACACATTGCATCAGAGTTCTTAGCAGCTGACAGTTCTGCTTTACTTGGGTGAGACACTGCCACCAGTTACATTCAAGTTAGGTAGACGGTGTGGTCCTCATGGAGAAAGGGAATTGCCCCCTTCCCCATAGATTTTGTCATGACTGCCCAACAGGGGAAATGCTGTGCCCTGTCATGAAACTGATCTGACCCTATTTGACTTCACTCCTTGTTCAAGCCTCTCTATAATGCCGTTAGAGAAACTGTAATCCCTAAAGTGACTCCAGAAAATCAGCAAGATACTGGGGGAGGAACCCTCATATATTTAACTTAGCTATACTGAGCAAACTCATCCCAGGAAAAGACTTCATTCAAGGAGGAGAGTCGGGGGTAGTACACTGACCTGTTCTTACCAGTGGCTACATATTTGTGTCTTTTCAACAGCTTGAATTTCTTTCTTCTCCCATTCCCTCCCTGCTTGGGCAAGCTGTAGGGAAAACTAGCCAAATTCCCCAGCACCATGTGATATCGCTGCATCCCATACCACCATCCCTCTGACCCAGGACCATATGCCAAATAATCTCTGTCTTGGAAATTACTTGTCCATGAAGTTGGCCTCAATGGATACGAAGTCACACATCTAGACACAGCATCTCTTGCCATCAAGGCCATCTCATGGGCTTAGAGCATTAATTCAAGGTAACACAGGCTCCTGTGACCAAGTACTCAGACTTCAGTGAGCTGAAAAACCCAAAATGAAAAATCACACTGGCAGCTTCATAGGAATCAAAAAAGGTCATCTTCTTCAGACATTTCTTTTACCCATCTCGTGTGTGCCAGGCAATGAAAATAATCAGAAAAATGTGTATTCCCCAAAACAGAGCATAAGATTTTAGGAAAAGCCTCTGATCAAAGTGTCTTGCATCAACTTAGAGCTAGCTAAATTTACACATGATGATCTGCCATAGAGCACAATGCCTCCACATAAAGGCTCCTGAGCTCCAGTGTCACCCAGGAGAGGGCCAGGGGGAAGAGTACTACAGATACAGACGACAGTGTATCCACCAGTGCGGCTTCCTCATGTTCATCTGTGGCAAAATGTGACTCCAGAATATGATCGTGATCTAGTTAAAACACTGAGTGTGGTCTACATGGAATTGTGTTGTTCCTGCTTGCCAAACCGGACTTCCCCATCACCTCAGCCATCTGTCCACCAAGGGGACCATTAGATTCTCCAAACACTGGAGTACCTACAACACACCATTATGCTATATATTATGTCTACACCTTCCTGCATTCCATGCATCCTCCCTTTCCCGTTTTGAAAATTTATTTAAGTCCAAGTTAACATACAGTGTAGTATTGGTTTCTGGAGTAGAACCCAGTGATTCCTCCTACAAGTGTCCTCCTTAATGCCCATCCCCCATTTAGCCCCCACCCCCAACCACCTCCTCTTCCGCAAGCCTCAGTTTGTTCTCAGTATCTAAGGGTCTCTTATGGTTTGCCTCCCTCTCTGTTTGTATCTTATTTTTCCTTCCCTTCCCCTATGTTCATCTGTTTCGTTTTTTAAATTCCACATGTAAGTGAAATCATATGATATTTGTCTTTCTCTGACTTATTTCACTGAGCATAATACACTCTAGTTCCATCCACGTTGTTACAAATGGCAGGATTTCATTCTTTTTGGTGTGAGTGATATTCCATTATAAACATACATACACACATGCACATGCAGCACATCTTCTTTATCCATTCATCAGTTAATGACTCCCTCTCTTATTATTCATAAATGCTTCTTCGGCCTGGGATCATCCCATCAGACAAGCATTCTAAAATATCTCCCATCTCAAAACAAAACAAAAATACTTCTGTGATATTCACATGGGCCTTCAGCTTCCATCTAGGACCTGCACTCCTCTTTTAGCAAAAAAAGATTTATTACGTTTCTATCATCTCTGAATTCAGTCAGTCAGACTTTCATCTTCACGATTCCACTGAAACAATAGTTGACAAAGTTGGCAGTTATCTGCTTCATCACTAAATGCTATGGTCACCTTTTTTTTTTTTTTTTTTGGTCATCTTCCTATTTGTCTTAGCAACAGCATTTGACACAGTTAATTACAGTCTCCTCCTAAGAGTCACTTAGCCTCTGTGATGTCATCTCCTCGTGGTTCAACTCCTAGTTCATGGAAAGTCCTGAAGAGTTTACACTGTGGGATTCTCCTTACCTTTTCAAACTCTAAATTTTGGAGTTCCCTTGGGTGTACTTTCCGGGCTCCTCTTGTGTCAGGATTTTATATCACCTATATCCTCCTGACTTCTAAGTTTGTATCTACGGCTCTATGTCCCTTTCTGACAAAGTCATTTAAAGAAATCAACTATTTTAAGTCTGTTTTAAACAATTATAAGTTATTTAACATTGTAAGCAGTTTATTCACCTAAGATTGAAAATATTTTAGGGTTATTACAAAGTTGAAATGAAATACCTTAAGTGAACAGATTGTTTTTTATTTTAAAGTGTTAAAAATTTTAAAGATTCAAAATTAGAAAATAGGTCTAATGTTACTTCTCAAATAGGCCAAGATATTAAAAATGTTAGTGGCCTAGGGCACCTGGGTGACTCAGTCCATTGAGTACCCAACTCTTGATTTCAGCTCAGGTCACGATTCCAGGGTCGTGGGATCAAACCCAGCATCCAGCTCCTTGCTGAATGGGGTGCCTGCCTAAGATTCTCTTTTTCTCCCTCTACCCCTCTCCCCCTTTCATGTTCCCTCTCCCTCCCTTCTTCCCTTCCTCTCTCTCTCTAATAAAACAAAAGTCAGCGGCTCATATATAGTGCTACTTTTCAAAAATGACCTTCCTCTATTCAATATATAATTAACCTATCCTATAAATTCTTACATTCTTGCATTTTCCATGGGATTCACTAAAAGAAAATTGTATGTGAGCTTTTAAAATGTGTCTGGCAAACACCTTTAGTTTTCCTCAATTGATACTTCAGGGGGAAAAAAAATGTTATGTTCTGAAAAGGAACCAAAAGGTTAACAGTGAAACAGTACCAGGCCAACCCAGTAAGACAAAACATTCCATTTATAATATTTGCTGTCTGGTTAGTCTTTTTTTTTAATTTTTTTTAATGTTTATTTTTATTTTTGAGACAGAGAGCATGAACGGAGGAGGGTCAGAGAGAGAGGGAGACACAGAATCCGTAGCAGGCTCCAGGCTCTGAGCTATCAGCACAGAGCCCGACGCAGGGCTCGAACTCACGGACCATGAGATCATGACCTGAGCCGAAGTCGGACGCTTAACCAACTGAGCCACCCAGGCGCCCCAGTCTGATTAGTCTTTGTAGAAAATTATTTACAGGGAAAATTATAAGTAAAATAATTGATTGATTAGAATAATTAAGAAAATTGATTATTTGAAATCTTAAACAGGAGCTGAATTTTTAAAAATATTTTCTAAACAGTTATGATATCACAAAAACATGAGTACAGCAAGATGTTCTTGCTCTGTAAGTCTAATTATATTAGGTTTTTCTAAAATACAAAAAAGGGTCAGCAGGGGATATGACTAACTGATAAACGTAGATGAAATTAAAGCAAACGCCACAACCAAATATATTTTTGCAACATGATTATTTTTGAAAATAATTTGCTGGGTAATTATGATTAATTCAAAAGAAAATCTGGCAACCAGTGCATTTAATTCAATTTGTGGATGATTAGGGCATTGAGAAGGTAAAATAATAGCTCCCTTAATGGGGCAGCTTTTAAGCATGAAATTACCTTTTAGTACTTGAAGAAAAACATTTCAAGATTTGAAGACCCTGTAGTGATTATTAAAACCTCTGACAAGCATTCTCTATTCTCTAATAATCAGATCCAATACAAGTTTTTGTCCTACTCACTTTCCCCCTTTCAGTCTAGGTCAGCCAACACACCCACCTTGTCACATCTCCTATCTCATCCTCACCATGAACTCCTATAACTTCCAACCTCCAAAGGTCCCCCTTTCAACCACAAATTCTTGTCTTTCCCCTTACCAATTCTTCAGTGTTACAGAATGTGTTCCTCACCAAGATCCCTCATCCCTCTACTTATTTCTATCCTCCTCAACTCTTTACTTCACTCAACTCTTTATTTTTTCAACCTGTCTACCATGGACATACACTTCAATCCAATTGTCATCACACTTCTCTGGTGGGTCAGCTAAAACATGCAAAGAGAGTACACAAAGCAAAACCTACAAAACAAAATAACAACAACAAAAAACCCACATCAGTGGACAGGGCCAAGATAGCTGGCAAAAGAATTTCATTATTATTATAAAACAGAGAGAGATGGACACACACAAGCAGCAACAAGATAAACATGGGCCTCTATGTTTTTGAATTCACCTGTTGGAAAGCTTTGGCATATGCTGGCACATTTCTCAGGCGGGCTATGTTTTCCGGTGAGCCTGGTGTTTATGTCTTAGTGAACAAGTAATTTGGGTTATTGAAGTTATTTACGAACTGGATGTTATTAATGGTATATAGGCTTGGATCTTATTATACAGTATATGGTTCTGGGAAAAATGCCTCGATAGCCACACCTCTTCCTTAAAATATACATAATGTTCAAATTATGTATGTTACAACGACAATTCAAACAAGGTATGACTGATGTGGGCTCAAGGTACAACAGAGTGTCACATTTTCCCTGAGTAAAAATAAAATACACGACCTCTCAGGGCTAGCTAGCTACATAGTGTGTGAGCTGGGCAATCACACAGTCCCATGCTCTTAAGGGCCTCAGCTTGGTTTAATGCTCTGTTGTTGCCTTCTTCAAATTCTTAATAAGTTCATTTCTCAACTTGTATTTTGCTAACGATGACTGATGGAACAGTAGAGCAGGCATGTTAGCAGAAAAGGTAGGCACAACATGCTTGTCAGTCACTGTTTACTGTCACCCCACTCACATGCGGTGGTTGCAACACATTGTGAGCACCGAAGTCCGGAGGGCACACAATGCACGGGGGTTGCACCAGGTTCCAAGTGAGCAAAAGGTAAATGTGTGCCACCTATGACTGAATAAGCAGAGCATGCCAGCTCTGAGAGGTCACACTTTCTAGAACCAGAACTTGCTTCAGATGCAGACAGAAGGTAATGGCATTCTAAGAAAAACGAACAACCAGAGT
The DNA here is from genome assembly GCF_022837055.1 of Prionailurus viverrinus. Classification (NCBI taxonomy): domain Eukaryota; kingdom Metazoa; phylum Chordata; class Mammalia; order Carnivora; family Felidae; genus Prionailurus; species Prionailurus viverrinus. Next base: position 103,499,421 of record NC_062567.1, on the reverse strand, counting down.
CCTACTATATGCTTTCATATTTGTGTTACTTCCCTCTATCAGCTAAGCATTTACACTGACCATGACCACGTGGAAGGAAAGGGAAACAAAGAGCAGCCTTTAGTTCTTTTTCATTTCCTTACCCATCTGAGCGCTGAAGGTAGTGCATTGGTAGAATGCATGCATATCAAGAAGTGAACTACAAATAGCTGAGTTAGTTTTGTACAGAATTTCCATATGTATGAGATATAAATTGTTTAATTTTGGTGGTTATACATATGCATGAAATATTCCTATGTGTGCATTATAAACTGTTATGGCACAATATAAATATGAATAGTAAAATTTTGCTAATAATCACATTTTTTCTTATAATGACATTAAATAACAAACAGAAAACACAATGGCAAGTTGAGAGACCATGAAAGAAAGAGAAAAGCCTTCCATTTTGTAAACTTTAATATTTTTTCCTCCTTTTTGAACATAAGGTCCTGCATTTTAATTTTGCACTGGACTCCACAAATTAGGAAGCCAACCTTTCAACCAGTTTCCAAAGATAGAGAGTTGAATATTTTTAATTATATGTGAAAGAGAAGAAATGGAAAAGAATATGGCTAAGCTTACCTTTGGGATAAACCCTGCTTTCTTATATATTTGGACATTAGAAGGTAGGTTACACAAAATGTTTATGTAGTCAGAATGCTTTAATATATGTGCCCCAAGTTTCCACTTTAGAGAGAAGAAAGCTGTACCCTATCTCCCCTCTTCCCACTTATTATTTGGTATTTCCCACTTATTTGATTATTTGATACTTTATTATAATTTGTGACAATTTTTAGAAATGATTATGTTATGAGGCACCTGGGTGGCTCAGTTGGTTAAGCATCTAACTTGGGCTCAGGTCATGATCTTGTGTGTGAATTTGAGCCCTACGTTGGTCTCTGTGCTGATAGCTCAGAACCTGGAGGCTCCTTCCGATTCTGTGATTCCCTCTCCCTCTGTCCCTCCCCCACTCATACTTTGTCTCTCTCTTAAAAAAATAAATGTTAAAAATTTTTTTAAGGCGTGCCTGGGTGGCTCAGTAGGTTAGGCATCTGACTTTGGCTCAGGTCATGATCTCACGGTTCATGGGTTTGAGCCCCACATCAGGCTCTGTGCTGACAACTTGCTCAGAGCCTGGAGCCTGCTTCAGATTCTGTGTCTCCTTCTCTCTCTGCCCCTCCCCTGCTCACATGATGTCTCTCTCTTTCAAAAAAAAAATAAATGTAAAACAAATAAAAACATTTTTTCAATTAAAAAAAGAAATGATAATCGGAAATCCAAACTTTTGTTAAGAAACGTGCTAATTAACATTATGCAGCTGGTTCTTTAATACATGGGTTTGAGCTGTATGAGTCCACTTATGTGCAAATTTTTTTTGATAACTATAGTACAGTACTATAAATGAATGTTCTCTGGTAATTGTCTTCATCTGTTTCTCGAGCTTGCTTTAGTGTAAGAATATAGTATATAATACAAACTGAATGCAAAATTTGTGTTAACTGTTATTAACAAGGCTTTCAGTCAACAGTTGGCTATTAGTAATATTTTGTCAAAAGTTGTTTGTGGATTTTTGACTATGTAGGGGTCAGCTGCCCTAACCCCCCTGTTGTTCAAGAGTCAACTGTAATATATAAAAGAAATGCAATGATGGGGCAAGCAGATGATACAAAACAGCAGATGATTATGTTTATTTCTTTCCTCTTTAATAGGACTATTGGCAAACCTATTTCAGGTTTTCCCAGTTAAGCATACTTATGAGACTGCTTGCCGTATCATGCAGTAGTTTTCTACAAGCGCTCTAATCATACAGAAATTTCCCAGAGTTTAGTCAGTTATGTCACCCTTCATTCATTCCATCTCCATTGCTCAACATGTAAGCTAATCTTGATTTATGTGTTTTGACACCTCTTTTCTTTACTCAGTGCAGATGGAAATTAATGCTTTTAGAACCTGGAACAAACTTTAGTTGATATCAAGTAAGGAATTTATTATATTCTGTATTCACAGAGCACTGTCATTTCTACTACAGCTAGAAACAAACTATTTTTTCTCTTTTCAAATTTAGTAGCTCCTTGAAGTATCCATTTTTATATAAAAATTACATAAATATTAGTGTAACTATTAATATTTGTCCTGATTAGGTTTTCCTCTTAAGTCTCTCTTGCTTTTTGTCACACGTATCAAGTTAGTTCTCATAATTGTACACTTCTGGAGGATACGCTTTGTATCCTTCAAATACTGTGTTATTTCAAGATGCACCTCCTTGCTCTTGAGGATTACACAGAAGCTGTGGCACAGAAAACCCTGTTGAAGAGTATTGCCTCTAAAGTTGAAGTTTCTTTTTAAAAACATGCCAATGCATTTCTTTTTTCAGTAAAAAGAAAATATTGGCTTTGTTTGTAGTTACATGTAATAACAATACTTTGCTTTCCCTAGAGATTGTCAGCTGCATAGTCTGTTTTCCTATGGATAATCCACCAGAGCTTAAGTTTGGGAAGGTAATTGAATATATATATTATTTGGGAAGCAAGATGGCCAGTTTTTCTTTGCGCCCCCCCCCCCGATAGGATAAAGTACCTATTTTTCTGTGGTTCTATAAAATGTTGTGTATATTTATTTTAAATATTATTTAAAAAAAAAACAATTTGTCCTCCCTCGAAGAAAACTGACATTTTGACAGGGGCAGGTGGAGCACAATGAACAGATAGTGAGGTTAAAATAATGACCAAGACAGCAGAGGTATCTCTTATAGTATTTATATGTAAGTGATAACAAAGAATGACTTATGATGAAGAGATATCGCAATACCTCTGAAGACAATACCTTTAAGCCCCGCCTACTGCATCTCTTATGAAGCATTGAAACCAGTTTATTCAATTGACCTGAAAACTAGATCACACACTGTCCACCAACTGTCTTTCCCCTAAGGTCCTATATTCAAGCATTTTCCATAGAGACCCTGCCTCATCCCTTTTAATCACATCAGGAGATATATTCTCAATAGGCCTGTGTTACCTCTTCATTGGATATATTTAGCCATGCCTCAGACTTAACTACAGGTTCCACTTAGGCTCAAACTGTAACATTTTACAATTAGAAATTATCTTGTCCAACCCTCCTCCTTTACAGATAAGAAGACTGAAGTGTCAGAGGTTGAGATGTTCTAAGTTTACTCCAGTGTCAGAATTGGAGCACAGGCATTCCCAGCTTGCAACCCGTTTATCTTTCCCCAAGACAATGCTGCCAAATTACTTTCAAAGCTTCTACAATTCTTTTACCCTTGCCTCCAGGCATTACTTTTCCTAAATAACACATGTGAAATCTTTAAAATAAAAATTTGCAAGACTTTGAAACAGGCTTTGAAAGATATTGTTGTATGCCTTCTCTGTAGTGGGGCCACAGGAAATATGAGAATGTGTAAAAAGCCACCTAAGCCCTCGGGAATCACAGTCTCACGGACAATTGAATATCAAGTACTGAAATTTACGATTATCTCCAAACACAGCTTGCTCAAAAAGAATATATTAGTGTTATACAAACAATTTCTGTTGAATAATAACTTAAAACGATAGTGAGTTACTGGTCATACCTAGGCTAATCCTATTAAACACAAAGGGCAATATAAATTCTAGGTGATCTATCAGCATAGGCTTCATGTTTGATGATAAAAAAAAAAGTTATATAAAACACACTGCAGGAAACCTTATCACTCTCTCTAAAATTCATTTCAGCCAAGCAGCAGTAAAGCTAATAAAAATTTCCCTTTACAGAAAGGCCAAGAGTCACATCTATTTTCTCTTTCCTAATAGGCTGTATGCACCAAGGCATCAATAGGAAATGATGGTGGGAAATTTTTGCTCAAATAAAAGATAATTTTTCTGAGAGTGCTGTGAGACTTAGCACTTTGTGATTAATATTTTAAAGACATTGAATATGAATAATGTTATGTTTTCGTTAAAAAAGTAGGAGCATGACACATTCAGTATTAAAAGAGTTTTGGAAGAATGCTTCACTCTTTTTTTTTTTTTTATAAATTTTTTTTTCAACGTTTATTTATTTTTGGGACAGAGAGAGACAGAGCATGAACGGGGGAGGGGCAGAGAGAGAGGGAGACACAGAATCGGAAACAGGCTCCAGGCTCTGAGCCATCAGCCCAGAGCCTGACGCGGGGCTCGAACTCACGGACCACGAGATCGTGACCTGGCCGAAGTCGGACGCCCAACCGACTGCGCCACCCAGGCGCCCCAGAATGCTTCACTCTTAACTACTCTTTAAATTTGGTCTTAGAATCACCGTTTTGCCAAATATCACTTGAGAATTATCACAAGGAATTACATACACCATCAAGCAAATATTTGATAGGAAATATGGGAAAAGGATCTATGTTCCCAGGCTATCTTTGCTGAACTTAGAAGTCTACTAAATACTTCTCCTGAAGACACAAATAAGAGAGCATTGTAAGGGGAACAGTACCTGACGAAATAAGCTTGAGAAATTTCACACTTCTTTCCTAAAAATTAAAATGTATATTAGCAAATTTGTTGCTTTGTTAGCTCTGCTGTAACAGACCGCCCAACCTGGATGTCTTAGTACAACAGAAATGTAATGTGTCATGATTCGAAAGTCCAGCCATCTAAAATTAAGGTGTGGCAAAGGCTCTGATCAATCTGGAGGGGTACAGCAGCAGCTTTCAGACCTCTCTCCCAGCTTTTGGGAGTTCTTTGGCTACTGGCAGCATACCTCCAGTCCTCATACACATAGTTGTTATCCCTATGTGCATATCTATGTCCAAATTTCCCTTTCTCATGGTCACCAGTCACGTTGGATGAAGGATCCTTCCTACTCTATGATAGCCATATTCAACAAAATTAATTACGTCTGCAATGATTCAATTTCCAAATAAGGTCATTCTGAGGTCTTGGGGCTTAGGATATCAAATTTTTAGGAGACACAATTCAACTCATAAAAGCATATTAAAATCTTTTGGGAAACCATTGAAGAATAACATTTAATTTGGTTTTATTTAAGCCAAATATTTTTTTTCTTTTTTTTAAAAAACACTTTATTACTATATTCTCATCAGCATCTTATAAAACAGCCTAAGAGAGAGGCGGAAGGGAAAACTAAGGCATAAAATTTAGAAAATACCTAAATCTAAGGTGATAATTCTATGAATGGAAAATAGAACTTGAAAAGGAAGTTGTGTAAATAACGGCTGAAGAAGTAGAGAGACAGAAGTATAATGAATGTAAAGAGAAGACGTTTCAACACAAAGAGGATATGCAGTGGTGTAATGCCTATATCAATTGGCTTTTGCTGCATAACAGATCACCCTAGATCTAAATGACTTAAAACAGTAAACATGCATTTCTCCTATCTATGGCATTCAGTGAATCTATACAGAACTTGACTGATCATTGCTTATTCGCTCATGCATCTGTGGGTGGGTTTGTTCCATGTGTCTCTCATTCTCCTCCTGGGATCAGTAGGTGCACCCAGCATGTTCTCTTTATGGCAAGGGCAGAGGTACAAGAAGGCAAGTAAAAATATCCAAGGCTTCTTGAAGCCTGGGCTTCAAACTGAACAATTTTGCTTCTGCCTCATTCTTTTGGCCAAAGTAAATCACATAATTGAGCCCAGAATTTGACTAGGAGGACATTCATCTTCACATCTGAAGACACCTGTCCACTTATCATACCCCTGAAAGCTAAAGGCTGAAGGAGGTGTATTACCCCATCCTACAACCCACAGATACAGCAAATGCAGGATTTTTACATTTTTAATTTATCTCTTTAACTGTGAGTTCCTTCTTTCAATAGCAATTGTGGGCTTTTGGAATGCTACTTCAAGCAAAGATCTAGAGAATTTTTTAAGTTTATTTATTTTAAGAGAGACAGAGGCAGAGCAAGTGGGGGAGGAGCAGAGAGAGAGAGAGACTGGAAGAGAGAGAATCCCAAGCAGGCTCCATCCTGAAAGCACAAAACCTGATGTAGGGCTCAAACTCACAAACCAGGAGATCATGACCTGAGCTGAAACCAAGAGTCATATGCTCAACTGACTGAGCCACACAGGCACCCCTCAGACCTAACGAATTTAAAGGCTGCCCAAGGGATGTTTGGTGCATACGTTTATGTTTAACAGTGGTCTAAATAAAATGTATGTTAATGGGTACTAGGCTACAAATATTCTAGGTATATATACATAGGGACACACAACATTAATATTTGCTCTCATACTGGTAAACTAAAATGTTGGCCTCTTTAGTATAATCTCCATCTTTACTCTCTGATTCTATTTTCTTATTTTTTGGTACAGCCAATGTCTCTACCTCTTCTGGTTGGACCCCATTTTCTGATATTCAATACTCCACAGTTCAGTAATCTGAGATATGAAACCGGAGAATAACACTGGAGAGATACGTAACTCCTGTGAACATGCGGCCACATTTTATTGCCTACAATTAGCTATGGCGTGAAATGGAAAAGTCAATGCATAATAAATGAGAATACCTCTTCATTCATTTAATATTTATTGAACACTTACTGTACATCATGGATTGTTCTAGCTCTGGGAAGAAACCTTATATCACTAAAACCATCCATTTCATAGGACTTTTGATCATATCACATTAAATCAGCTCTGACATAAGAAAAACTTCAATGAATAAATTATGACACCTGTTTATTCATCTAATATTTACTGTCTATTATGTTTCATTCACTATTCTAGGCTCTAGAGATACTTCAATGAACTCAACTTACATTCAAGTAATAGTTACAGGAAAAAAAAGTATACACATAAATTAAAAAATAACACCACGTTCCTAGTATAAAAGTGCTGGGCAGAATAGCAAAAACAGACTGGAAGAACAGACTGTGATGGGTAGCTACTATTTTAGATAGGGCTATTAAGGATGATGTCTTTGACAGGGTGATACCTGAGCAAAATAAAAATTAAACAGCAAGAGAGAAAAACGCAAGAGAATATCTGGGGAAAGACTCTACCAGACAGAGATAACAGCAGTTACAAAAGCCTTGCAGTGGTATTATGTTTAACCTGTTTGAGAATATAAAGAAGACCAGTATGGCTATCAGAGAAGCAGTCTGAATCCAGATCAAGTAAGGTATCCATTAGGGGCCTTAACAAGACCTGGGGTTTCACTCTAAATGTTAGGGAAAGCCATGGAGATTTTGAATAGGGGTCTAAGAGAATAGTGAGCCCATTATTTTTGTCATTAATGCATGTTTTTTCTCTGTCCACCAAGGCTCTACAATCTGGAACCAATCAATCTACCTTCCAGACTTATCTCAACTATATTCTTCCATAAATCCTAATTCTCTAGGAAAAGATCCTGTCATTATTTCCCATTACTTCTGTCACTGCTTATCAAATCTACTCATCTTTCAAGCCCTCCAAGGTTCAAATGCCACCTCCTTTACAAAAGAACATTTCTGACTGTAGTAATTTCTCCAACCTCAATCTCTATACCCTTTTGTTCCCTCCTTGGGTCTTCACTTTTATGTTATTTACTAGACGCCCTGCTATTCAACACAACTGCCAAGTAAGCAAATACTTGAAAAGATATATAAAAATGGAGAATTGTTAACATTGAGACATTCACATCATGAATATTTTATATTAGATTAAAATATGTAATTATACATTCATGAATATTTTAGTGTAGAGCCAAGATCTTTTGAGTGTGGATCTATTGATTAGACTTCTGCATAATTGTCTCTCCTAAACCATTTTCCTAGTGCTTTGCCTACTGATCTCCATTTTAGTTAATATTGAGCAGCAGCTTACAGAAATCTGTGCAGTGATAAATGTCAACGTAAAAATTCTTGATTTTTAAATTATTTTGTAGTCCTTTCGTCTCCTCTAGAATCTTGTTGCTAAAAACACACTTCATCAACCAGCATCTTCATCAGTATACCTTGGAACTCGTTAGAAACACAGTCTCAGTCTCTATACCAGAATTAAGTCTGTATGAATTCATACTTTAACAGTATGTTCAAGTGATTCTTGTAAACATAAAAGTTGGATAAATAATGGTATAGCACATAATTAATTCAGCTGCAATTAGTTTTTAAGATGGCCATTGTTACATTCTTCAAACTACTAACTCCATTTTCATTGAAATAATTTTCTGTAGTCATTTTTATGTTTCATTGGTATATATACACACAGAAAAGACATCCTAGCAGCCTGAGACAGCTATCCTTAAAAAAGTTGTGTTTGCAAAGTTGACCCATGGCTGGTGTTAGAGAACTTGACAGGTAAACAATTTCCTAAGACTGGTATAAAGTTGTCTCTAAACGGGAAAAATGGCTCACTGTGCCTAATCTGTTCGTGAAAACAATATACTGTATAATGAACGCCTGCTCTCCTTCTGAAGGTCTGGAATTTTTGTATGTGCTAGTAAAGAATGCCTATGTGATAGACTCTCAAAAACCGTGTCCCCTCACTCTCACATGAACTTCTCAGGCAGACAACACTTAAATGTGTTGTCATAACTAGTTGCCAGAGGAATTGGGTACATCCTGTGTGATTCCACTGGGGGACGCCTCTTGGAATTTTGTGCCAGGCCTCCTCCTAACTTTGCACTATGCATACTTTTTCCGTTTGCTGACTTTGCTTTGTATCCTTTCACTATAATAAATCTTAGTTGGGTTACAACTAAGTATGATTACAACTATACTGAGCCCTTCCAGAGAAATACCCAATTTGGGAGCAATCTTGGCAACTCAAAACAAAATATGACTCTAAATTAAAATGCCTGTTACAAAAGCAAATTTTGGAATACGCCTAACTGATTTTTAGTACGCATACAACTCAATTAGTGACAGCAAAAGTACATGGATATTTAAGAGTTGCCATGGGCAATTAGCACATCCCAGATGTAAATCAGCATATTTTCAAAGAGATGAGGTGATATTGGTTAATTTACCAACAAAAAATCTCTCCTTAAGGCAAGTTCTAAGATTTACAGACCTATATATCCCCCAGAAAATATAACACTCTACACATAATAAGCTGTGGGAAATATCTATTAAAATAATTATTTAACCATTTAAACATTTGAGTTATATTTTAAGCAAGGTAAAAGACATACTAAGATATTTCTTAATAAAGGAAACAAACATATATAGACAAATCCACATTTTGCCTATAAATATTTTTAAGAAAGATAAACTGCACTTTCAGTTTTTCATTATCAACCTAATATGAAAAGATCAGCTTTTTCTCAACATCCAAAGTATTTATTGGGTTTTTATTTTAGTAAATTTGGTTGCCTATTTCAGGTCTTATGATTTTTATTATGGTTCACTAAAACCCTCGAAGGCAAAGAAAATCACAGGGTTATTCCTACACAAAACAAATCTGACATTCCCCAAAGCCATCATTCTTCTTGACTTGTCAACAGATTCAATTCAATTTTTGTATAGATATAAGTTGAACTCTGAAAGCTAAATACCCCAGGAAGCTGTGATCCTTCTGTGCTGGTTTGAAGGACTTTGCCATTTAGACAAGTAAATGGCTCCGTTTAGAAACTATTACTATGGTTTACTATAAAAATCAAGAACGATTGTTAAAATGTTGATTTATCATAATGTAGGTAAAATTGCTTCACTTTGCTGTTAACATGATTTCCCACAGTATTTGGTCACCCAGAGAGGTTTAGCTTAAAAACGTTAACTTAGAATGGTCTCTGATGTACATGTGCTAAAAATCATCTCATTATAATTTTTTTCTGAATTAGGAACCTTTGAATACCTAGACATCTGGTACCAACCAAGTCTGTGTGGTTATAATTTTATCTGAATCCTCAAAATTACTGGTCAACTTCAACTTGTGTTGGGCCAACATAAGTAACCCTATGGAATGAAGTTCTGTTAATTACAATTTTCCACCTATTCTGGTGCAGAATCTTTGTATTTATCATATATAAAAGATCACAAAATACTATATTGCTAAAGACATTTATGACATTTATTGACAAGAAACATTAATTACAAATTATAGATTCCATTTTAAATTGAATAAAACCATATCTTCCTAGAGGTTTTTTCTCCTTCCCTTAGCCATATATTTCACAAAAATGTTAGCATGCTGAAACAATTTATGAGATATTTATATTTTTAAGGGGAAAAAGAGAGTTTCCTGTTATCCTAAGGAACAAAGAAAATGGATTTTACATGGGGCATTTTCATTCAAATGCTAATAAGTTTAGGACAATTTAAAAATTCTAGAATAACTTTTAAATTTACCTGAGCACTATGCACAAAAAAACTCTTTTATTCACATGAGAAATCTAACACTTCCATTCAGAGCCCAGTCCAGTAGTCAATGCATAAAGGGAGTAAATAAATATCTTTTCAATAAAGGAATAATGAAAGTATTAATGAATAAACGAACAAATGTGTAAATTAGAGATCTTTAGAGGTCAGGATTTTAGATTCTAACATCTCTGAAACTGTATAATTCACCAGGAGAAAAAAATCAAGGCATCTACATATAGCACATTTATACCTTTAACATACTGTTAAAATAACAGGACAGACATTGGGATGTTGGAGAACAGAACATTATGCTATGTGGTAATTATTTGTGATGTGCAATTTACCCCTCAGTTCTTAATATCTAAATCAATTAAGATACTACCATACTCTCACAGTTGGTTCTAATTATGGGTTTAGTTACCAGCCTCTATCAACAGTACCAATAATAACAAATAATACCAAACACATTTGTTCGTAGAACATACATGCAATAGGTCAGAATTCTCAATTTCTTTTCAATGTATGTTTTTTTTTAATCCCTCTGAGGGTCTTAGCTAGTCACTCTACTCACTTTTAAAATAGGCAAACTGAACACGAGGTAATTATAGGAGTCATAAAGAGGTTTGAACTAAGTAGAAAATCATGCAATAAAAGATATTGTGCAATGTGATACAAAGGTGTTACTTATTCTTATAGTCACCAGTGCTATAGTAAAATGATCCAAGATTTAAAAATATTTGTAAAAATCCCGCTAGGGAAATTTTTTAGATTTTGGATTTTAGCTCTGGAAAAATTCAAAAGAAAGAGACAAGTGCATCAATCATCAATGTTAAGCCACTTAGTTCTTCTGTCAAAGAAAAAAACACCAGTAGACTGTCTTTGAAAAACAAAGTAAAATGCAGGGCCTGAAAAAACACAAGCAATGAGACATGTTTTGCTCCAATTTTCAAAGTCTGAGATCTACACGTAATATATCAACTTCAATTTACTTCCATTCCTGACTTCCTCAACTACCCATTACTTAATCCTGATGTTTCCTTCCAAAATTAGCATTTTAATATTCTTATACATCTTGTATAGGGGATATTTCCACTATAATCATTTTCTAGTGGAGGAGAATGATGCAATTCAGTCTGTGCTTTGGGATAATCCTTTATCATTTGTGTTCCGTTTTGGCATAAACTAGGTTAAAATGTCCACTTTGGCATCTGAATAGAAAGTCTGGACTATATATATGAACTGAATGCATAAATAAAGAGATACTACAAATCATTGTTCATGAAGAGAAAGATCATTCCTCGATGCTGAAAAAAATTGAGAATTTGAAATATATATTTTTTAAATCTTTCCATAATGGCGTTTATCAAAATAAAATTCTATGTAGTATGTAATGATTTGGTTGTGATGTCAGCAATATTGGATTCTTGGCAAGGCAGAAGCCTAGGGCAATTTTGCAGGCCTCAGGCCCTTGACACCATCGAGACTGTCTCTCCCATTCTCACCTCTACATTTCCTTCTTGGCTGGCTTAATTCTCTGTTGCTGCTAAAAGATACCTTCTGCTAGTCACAGCATGCATCAACAACTACTGGGTTTAAATTTTCACACCTTAGTGACAGAGCTGAAAATGCTGTCCCTCCACCAAAAGTTTGAAATCTCCCAGGAAAGGGGAATGCACGCCTGCCTGGGCTTGAGTTAGTCCCCAACTCTCAAACCACTGCTGTGGCCAGGGAGCAAATGCCATGGAAAATATGTCAGTTCCAATTTGGACTATAAGCTAAAGTTAAGATGAAGTGACTCTGCCCCAAGGAGGGGGAGATGCTAGCAATTAAACAATGCAGTTACAGCAGAAATCTCCAACATTACTTACATTAGCCATTAGCAATAAAAATGTAAGATTATGAACAAATTAAAATACAGTGTTATGTATAAATGTTCATACGATGTGTGAATCTATGCAAGGTATTTCTTGAAGTTTCCTTTTTTTTTACCCATAAACTGGGATCCATAGTATTTTTTTCTTCTAAAATCATTCTGAAATTAAAACACAAAATACCCTTCAATTGATGAGGCCTTAACTTGACATGAAAATTATGATTCACAGTGTGTTGCTATTGTTCAAATAACAATCTGTATTCACTTTGAAAAAATTCTGTTAAATCCTGCTTAAATATCATTTTTTAAATGATGTGTTTCTGGGCTATTATTTTTGTTAATAATAATGCTGGTAATTATTTTGATATCATATTGGCATAGCCATTTGTACAATATCAGCATATAAAGCCCTAAATGAATACATGTATGGTATATAAAGCACAAAATAGTAACTCAAGAAAACACCTCAGTGTCCTAACCTACAAGTAGCACCCACTGAGAGACCTATGAATGTGGCCACCCTGTATGTTGCAGCCCTGCTGACCCTCAGCTGAATGTAGGCTCATTATTAAGCTCAAGGGGAACCAACAGAGGAAACTCTTATTAACCCCACAGTAGTAGAGAGAAATAATAAATCACTGTTGTATGAAACCACTACGTTTGGGGTAGATTTTTACATACAACTAGATAACTGTTACGGACATCTTATGCAGTTTTGTAGTAGTTTTGGGTACCTAAAAATTATAGAATTTGAAACACAAAGAAAATAAGATTCTAGATAATGAGAAAAATATAATGCTACTTTAAATATAATTCACTCGAAGTGTTTTTTTTTTCCCAACGTTACTTCTATTTTTTTCCCCTCAACTTTTGCTCTTTTGATTTTCTGAAACCAAGAACTAGTTTTATTTACACAATACCTCTTGGGAGGGTTACCAAAAAATCTTCCAATATTTTTCATATAGTCTCTCAAGGTGTGTGTGTGTGTGTGTGTGTGTGTGTGTGTGTGTGTGTGTGTATGTATTTAATGCTCAAGATTTTGGCAACTTCTACTGAATATACTTAGTTGAAAATTTTTCAATGTTCTTTTTGTACATATGACAACAGTTAGTATAATGGTGTCCATGATCCTTGATTATTGGATTAATACATTGTTCAATGTATTCTACTTCTAAGTGAAATATACAGATTCTTCAAACCTTGAGACTTTGCATGAATAGATCTAAATTAAATGGAGAGTTGAGACAATTGTCTGGCTAATAATTCCCAAACCTTACTATTAAGAAAAAGTGAGGTTTGAGGTTTAAAAATTTCAGATGGGCTGACTACATTAAGTCATCCAGCTTTCCAATTCATTCTTTTTTGCAAACATGATTTGGGTCTGTTTGATAAAGAATAATACCTTCAAGTATATCTATACCCATATAAAAATGGAGTATTGAAGTGGTTATCTATTTTACTTGGTCTAATATCAGCAATTGCTTTTTTTTTTAATACATAAGGAAATTGTCTCCAGTCTGCTCTTTATCTTGAAAAGGTGTCACAATAAGATGATGTTATATAAATACAATTTAAAAACATAAACATTTGAAATGGAGTTAAAAATACCTTATAAATGATTTAGGACTAGAAGACACTGGAGAATACTAGATATCATATATTTGAACATGATTGATTTTAACCCATTAGTTACCTTCTAAAAGTGGGAAAATAATGGTTATATCTGTTGTCTATTTTTATGGCACAATATTACTTTCCAATTAATTCTTTTGACATTAACTCATTATCTCTTGTGACATTCACAGAAAGTATATTTTCTTCTCCCCTAAAAGAGATTATATATAATATGAAAAGTGAAAGAAAAAAAATCTGACAAATTTCTGATTAATGTGATTGACACATACAGTTGAGCAATAAAAATCAGGAGCCAAACATAGCTCTCCTCATGAATGATCTACAAAATAATTTGATCAGTTGCTAACATGTCACCATGTACTCCTATGAATGCAGCACATGATAGCAATCAATTATTACCCCATATCTTTTCCATTGACTTTCCAATAAGTGCTCCATATTTTTTTATATATGGAAGGAAGGAAGGAAGGAAGGAAGGAAGGAAGGAAGGAAGGAAAGAAAGAAGAAAGGGAGAAAGGGAGAAAGGGAGAGAGAGGGAGGGAGGAAAAGGGAGAGTAAGAGTTGGGGGGAATGCAAAGAAGAGAGCAAGAGAGAACACTCCTGACCTGGCTTCCCAACGTTATTTACACATAAATCTCTTACCAACTGAGGAATCCCTTTTGAAAGATTATGAGTAAAGCCCCATAGTGACATCAAAGTCTACTCTTCTCATTCACTTAGACCAACCCCTTCCTTGTTGTTGTCAACGGTTTCTATACATCTCTAATTAACTGAGAGTCAGAATTAATTCTTCTCAGTCAAAAGGAGGAAAGTAGGTCAATAGTTCTTTGAAATCCCTTTATCCCTTCCTTCTTTATCTTTTTTCTTAACCAATTCTTTAATTTTATCCATTTCTCCCTTATTTACCTTTCAAGGAAAGACCAGATGTATCCTTGACTTTAAATAACCACTTGCCTGTAACAGAAAAAGTATGATTTAACGGGAAGTTGAAGACAAGCTCTTGTGTTGGAGGTAACCTTGCCTGATCTTCCTTACCACTGGTTTCCTCACTGTAAAAGGGAAACAGTAAACTATCCATTTCATAAGGGAGTGGTAAGAATGTGTCATAAAACTTTTAAAAATGAAAAATAATTAAACTGTATACTTTGATTTATGTTACAAAATAAAGCTAGCTTAATCTAGGAAGAAAATAGTATTTTTCCAGTATTATTTTTCTGGAAATTAACCAATTTTAAGTCATTTTTCAGGAATAAATAAACTTTTAGTCTTATAACGAATTTCTCATATTTCTGAGAATTACAGAATATAAGCATTGGAAGAGACCCTAAAAAGACACATAGTTGGGAAGGAGTGGGAAGTGGAAAGAAGGAAGGAAAGTGGAAATAAGGGAGAAAGAAACAAAGAACTATCATACTTAGAAAAATAATAGGGATAAATCTCAAATTAACTCCTAATAATTGGATGATAATGGCTTATATAAGACCACATTTTTTTACATAAAAACTAAAAATAATCTTGAAAAAGCACACAGGAGTGAATTCTCAAAGATGTATAAAGGATGACATATAACTGTCCTGAGGCTCAATTAGTACAATTCCTTCATTACACTTGAAATTTTGTATCATAAGTTATGCCTTGAAAATAATAAACTCTCAAAACATGTTTGCAGTCAAATAATATAAAATTGTCTTAGCTAGGGGGAAGGTTAACAATAAAACAACCATAGAAAAGTAGATTTTAATATTTTGGTATAGCATTATTTAAATATTATTTGTTTAAATGGTCAATATTCTCTAATATTCAGGTTCAGGAACATCTGCTGATGTATACTACAAGTATACAAGTATACTTGTACGCTACATACAAGATAATTTATAAGAAATAGTCACTGCCTCAAAAATTATATACAGAGTCAGTTTGAAAGGAAATAACATTTATGTAGAAAGTTATGTATATATATATGTGTGTGTGTGTGTGTGTGTGTGTGTGTGTGTATACACACACACACACACACATATATATATACATATATACACACATACATACATATATTTTTTTTAAGTGAGATTTATACTTCTGAGCAATTTAGAGGATCAGGGGCCACATTTATCTTCCTGCCTAAAAACACATAAGAAACAAGAAAAAATATAGGAAACAATGGTAAAGATGTTGATTATCAAGTGACAAAGGAGAGTTATCTCTGAGTCACAAGCAATACATAAGGTAAGGCCTGAGACTGCAGCCACATACTGTCTTTAGAGACTTTCCAGGCCATGACTCAAAAAGGGCAATCCAGTTGGAATCCCATAGCCTCCCTAAATTGAGGAAGTAGATAGAGCTGAGAGCCAGGGAAATCAAATTGGCCAGTGTGTTGCAGCTGTGAAATATTCACCAGATTTTGAAGGCCCTTATGAAGAAAATGATATATACCTTATTTATGATTCTAATGTGGATTATATTTTAAACTGATACTATTTTTAATTTCATGGATTAAAAAACATAAGAGATTCTTAAAAACTGTGAACAAACTGAGGGTTGATAGGGGGTGGAAGGGAGGGAGGCTGGGTGATGGGTATTGAGGAGGGCACCCGTTGGGATGAACACCAGGTGTTGTATGGAAACCAATTAGACAATAAATTTCATATTAAAAAAAAGAAGAAGAAAGAAAAATATCCACATCCAAGTGGACCTGTGCAGTTCAAAGCCATGTTGTTCAAGAATCAACTGTAATAAAAGAAAAACTGTCAACTGAAAAAAATAAAAAAATAAAAAATAAAATAAATAAATAAAAATATTTTGAACTGGAAAAAAAAAACTTCTAACCATATCATTATCACATTAAAGTAAGTGGTCTAAATATCTCCAAATAAAAGGCAAGGATTGTCAGATTGGATAAAAGAGAAAGATCCAACTATAAGAAATCCTCTTTAACTATAAAGACACCTATCGGTTAAAGGTATAAGAATGTGTAAAGTTATAACAAGATAAAAATAATCCAATAGAGTCTCAGTGTTTGTATCAGCTCAGTAGATCAGAGCTAAGAATATTATCAGGGATAAAGTCATTTGACAAAAATAAAGGGGTCATTTCATCAAAAGAACATAAAAACACTAAATATTTTTGCACCCAGCAACAGAGCTTTGAAATGGAGGAAGCAAAAACTAGAACTGCAAGGATTAAAAAGCAAATCTGGAATTATAGTTGGAGACTTCAATACCCTTCTCTCAATAAATGATAGAAAGAGTGGACAAAAAACCTTTACGAACATACAAGATTTCAACAACATTATCAGTCAACTGGATCTCATTGATATTTATAGAATGCTCCACCTACCAAAAACAGTACACACACTCTTTTCAAGTGCATACAGCCATTAAACATTATAGACCACATTCTGCACCATAAACAAAGTCTCAATATGTAAAATGATCCATTTTGACAAAATGTGTTTTTTGACTACAGTGTAATTAAAATTGAAATCAGTAAGAGAAAGACATCTGGAAAACCCCTAAATATTTGGAGACTAAACAACACATTTTTAACTCATGTGGCAAGGAAGAAATCATGAAGGAAATTAGAAGCTATTTTGAGCTAAATAAAAATAACACAACATATTAATTTGTGGGATGCTGCTAAGTACTATTTAGTGGGAAATTCCTAGCATTAAATAAATATCTATGGGAAAAAAAGAGATTTCAAATCAATTATCTTAGCTTTTACCTTAAAATACTAAAAACAAAACTAAAGAAATCAAATTAATCCCAAAGTCAGCAGAAAGAAAAAAGAAATAATAAAGAGAATAAATCAATGTAATTGAAAATGAAAAAAAGAGAAAAATCAATGCAACTAGAATCTGGTTCATTGAAAATACCAGTAAAAATGTTTAGTCTCTCTCTAGACTAATAAGGAAATCAAAAGACCCATTTTACCAATATCAGGAAAAATGAAGGTGACATACCTACAGATACTATAGATATTAAAAGGATAATAAGGGCCTATTAATTTAACATGAGGGCAGAAAGCAAAGCAGATCAACAGTTGCCAGAGGATAGGGAAATGGGGGAGAGGAGGTGCAGAAGGAAAGGATCACAAAGGTAAATGAAGAAACTTTTAGGGGTGACGGGAGCATTATCTTGATTGTGGTGATGATTTTATAGCTGTGTACATGTCAAAATTCTCAAATTATATGCTTGAAATGTGTGCAGTTTGTTGTACATCAATTATACCTTGACAAATCTGTTAAAATAAAGGAAGTAAGTCATGACAAATTAACTGTAACAAGTTAAACAATGAAGATTTTTTTTAAGTACAATTAGTGACGGTTAATGAAGCCTTCATAAAGCGAGAAATGTCACAGCTTTAATCCTCTCTACTGCTTATAAACATATCAACTGCTGACCAGAAATGAACCATAGATCCATACAGTTATAGGACCATCAGTTTTTCTTAAATATGTTACTGATTATTACCATTAATTTCTCTACAACTAGCTATTTCACATAAAAAGATAAATTTCCCACAAAAAGATAGACTTCTGGCTGTTTTCTTGTGTGCTTGCCCTGTTTTTAAAAATGGGAACAACTGGCAATGCTAGGCACATTTTCCCTCAGGGAAGCACCTTTTTCACTCTTCCCACTAAGAAGCTTCTACTGGCCGGTTCCACACTGAACACTGGACTTCTTTCACTACCTAGAAGTTGCCATCTACCATCATAATCATGCTATCATTTTTCTGAAAGAAGAAGTGTTTTTTTTCCAGCTTCATTCACGTATGCTTCTTGTCTTGGTTCCGGGGCATTTTACTTTGAACCCTTGCTCTTGATGGTTATTGGAATATTCACTGATTAAAAGTTTGGTTTTATGGGGTCTTCTTAGGGTAGTACACAATAGCAAGCTTAATATATTCAAATGCTAACATTCCTGAGCTGCTGCTACCTGGGAACATTCAAAGCGGTGTGCTTAAAAGTGTCCTGATGCAGCTCCGTTGGGGGCATATTTTCTGCTTTGGGGCTCCAAAGAAATCTCTCTTCCTTGAGAAAAAGAGCAAAAATAAAAGCTTTCCTTTTGCCCCTTTGTGACAGAGAGTGGAGTCAGCAGAGAGAATTCATTTCTGTGGTGAACATGTAAAGATCGGGAAATCAGTATTTTACGAAATATGTCGGAGGGAACAAAATCTTTTATAGAAAACAAATCGGAGTGCAAATTCGACTTTAAACATTGGCAAACCCAATAATCAGTGCTCATTGCAAGACAATTTGTCTCCTGATGGAACAACTGTAAGTTTGGGAGATACTAAATGTCAGAATTTTAAAGAATTGAGACTGGAAATGAATAAGAGGACTTTTGATCAGAGTGGGATTAGAACCCTTTAAAAGTAAGTAACATTTATACGAGCTACACACTACGCTAATCCTCTCAGAAACTCTGATCTAGCTACTGTTTCTTCCTTATACATCTGAAGAAACTGAGGCATAAAGGGCAAAGAAATAATTATGCCAATATGCAAACTCAAGTAAGTATACTGCTTATTGTGGAAATACATATAACTTGATACCATTTTCCAGCTAATGAGACAAATAAAATGTCATATGAATCTTGTTCACTAAGATATGGTCTATAATGAATATTGAAATGAAAGTTGCTTTTTTTTTTTTTAATTTTTTTTTCAACGTTTATTTATTTTTGGGATAGAGAGAGACAGAGCATGAACGGGGGAGGGGCAGAGAGAGAGGGAGACACAGAATCGGAAACAGGCTCCAGGCTCTGAGCCATCAGCCCAGAGCCCGACGCGGGGCTCGAACTCACGGACCGCGAGATCGTGACCTGGCTGAAGTCGGAGGCTTAACCGACTGCGCCACCCAGGCGCCCCGAAAGTTGCTTTTATAACCCTTCATCACTGAACCTGAATTCTGAATGGACAATGATAGTATATACAAGTGAATTATTATAAGTTTATTCCCCAAAGGCAGCCCAATTCTTAAATTTCTAAAATCTATTTATAATGGCCCATGTCAGGGTCAATAATTCAAATTTACAAGTAAAGAGTTGCGTCTCAATCTTAGACTGATCACAATCACCAAAATCTAATGGAATTCGTTTCCCAGACTTATCTTGATGAAGATCAATTGCTCTATCTTCTCAAAACTATCATCTGTAATAATAATGAGTCAGCAAGGTCCAGGGACGACAAAACCAAAGCGTTCAAAAGAAATGGTCTAGTACTTTGAATGTTCATCAGCATCAGCTATCCATTCTCAAATTTCAAAAAGATCTGCAGATCTTCAATGCAGCATCTTCTTTCTTAGATGCAACCAGACCTTCTTGTCACAATTGTGAGGTAAGTCATTGAATCCTTTAGTGTTCAGGTGTAATCCTCAAAGTGTCTTTCTTTAGCAGTCACTGACCCCCAAATGTTTGTAATTTCTGTAATTAGTAAGTCAGGTCTAGTCAGTGATGGTGTATGTTTTTCAGGGTTAGTGCTCACCAAATGCTTAGATACTGATGACCATATATTTCACAGAAAGGTAGTTAATTGATACCTATGTGGAGACATCTTAAAACTATACACCATGAATAAGCGAGCACCTGTCACAGCTTTGCGGCTCCTTTTTAGCATTCCATTAAAAACATCATATTATTTAAATAAGATACTTCAAGAAAATTCATTATCTCCAAATTAAAATTAATAAAATTGAGATTAATAAATTGCATAAGGCCATTCTGTTGGTAGTAAATAGTAGGGGACTTTATTTGCTTCTTTGTTTGTCCTCACTAGCCATTCGTTTTCTGCTAAAAGTCACTTGACTCCAGCACTTGGCACTGGTTCCCAAGTAGAGATCAAGGCATCATGAATTCAGAGTATGAGATGTTCATTCACTGTACCGCAATTTTATTTTATTTTGCCTGATTCTTTTTCCTGCACAACTATCAATAAGGAAAATATATTACACCATATATATATATATACATCACAATGCACATAAATTCATAATATATATCTACATATAAACACACTCATAGGCGGGGTGTGAATGTGTGTATTCCATACATTTTTTTTTTCCTTCCAATCTGAACATATTGAGGAGGTTCCCAAACCAGGTTTTAGGCTTTGATGCAGGGAATACTTTAGGTACCACCCTTGATGAAAGAGAAATAGGAAACAGTGACTAGCCTATCTGTTTTCTTTTGTGTCAGGACACAGAATATTAAAAGGAAGGCTATCCAGGCATTGATGCTGCTGCTGACAAAGTCAAACTAGAACTAAAAAAATATCAGAATTCATTGCAATCAGAAGTGCCTACCTGTCTGAACTCTTTCCAAATCTTAGTAAATAAATGTGGCAGAATCTACCTACTGAATGCTGGTATTATCCATTAAGAAAATTCCAATTAAATGATACCATTACCTAGATATGGTTATATTTCAGAACCCTAGCAGAAAGAAAGGGCAGGGGGGAGGAAGAGAGAAAGAAAGAGAGCAAAAGGGAATAAGAGAAAGACAAAAAGAGGGGGGAAAGGGAGAGAGAAGAAGAGAGGGGAGGTCAATGCAGGGGGAGGGAGAGGGAGAGGTGCGAAGAGAAGAAAGAAAGAAAAACAGAATAGAGCCAAAGAACTAACATTGCTATCTGAGGCGTTTCCTCCCTGTCACCATACTGCTTCACTGCCGGGTCCGTGACAGCTAATCATGGTGGCATGCCTCAAGCATCTCCCGGAGGCTATCTGAAAGCATGTAACATTACTATTGAAACTTACATCTGTTTTGTTATATTTTCATTGGCACTAGCAGGTTTGAACCTCAGCCAGTGTCATTTCTATGTGCCCTTCTAGGGAATATTGTTTTACCCTCTCTTACCTTCAGTTTCTGCCTCCCCGTCTTTTTGGATCAGCTTTAATAACTAAAAGAAGTGAGGAGATGGGGATCAATCATACTCTGATCACAGATAGAGCAATTTACTTAGAAAAGCTTGAGCTTGAAAATGATAAAAAATTTTGACCTTTTTTCCAGATTCCATAGATTTTTCAGGTTTTGAAGGCACTTTTCCCCCTAGCATTCTGGAAGGTGAGAAAGAAAGAGAGAGAGAAAGGGAAGCAGGGAGAGAGGGAGAGGGAGGGAGGGAAGGAAGGGGGAAGGGAAGGAGGGAGGAGGAGAAAGAGAGAGAGAAAAGAAGAAAGAAAGAACAAGTTAAATTAGCTAGACCTGCCCTTCAGTTCTCCACTCACCAAAATGCCCACTTGAAAGTATTTCCACATTCTGCTCCTCAATGCCTTGTTTTGGTTTCATTTGGCCTAGAGTGCTCAAGTACAGTTTTCAGGCTTGATACTTCTGTATCTAGCAGAAACTAAGACACCTGGGTGACAGTTCAAAAGGTCCCTGACCTGATGCTGGGGGTAGGATTTTTCGAAATACTCTTAGCTTTTGATAATGATTTCTCCCAGTGAAAGAGAAAATAAGTGTTCTGATGTTGAGATATATTCATCAAGCTGACAAAGTATTTTCTAACTCCTCCAGGTTACCTACCATCATATGCTCTCTGTCTCTTTTCTAAAAGTTTATTCATTTATTATATCAGAGAGAGGGAGAGCACATGGGCAAGAGAGAGCGCAAGTTGGGGGAGGGGCAGAGAGAGAGATACACACACACACACACACACACACACACACACACACACAGAATCTAAAGCAGGCTCCAGGCTCTGAGCTGTCAGCATAGAGCCTGACAGGAGGCTTAAACCCAGGACTGCAAGATCACGACCTGAGCCGAAGTCAGACACTTTAACCAAGTGAGCCACCCAGGCACCTCTCTCTCTCTCTCTCTTTAAAGAATGCATCAGGAAGAAAACCTTATTTTTATTGTAACCCAGACTAGTTCTCAACAAACTCTGTCAATAGACTAGCACACAAAGTAATTATTTAACTGCATAAAGACCAATCCCTTTGGTACAGCCTTCCCACATAACCATGTCTACTATAATTTTAATGAAATTTTTCACATCCTATATATATTCCCAGCTAGTCATTTTGCTATCACCAAAAATATGACTATCAAATCAATTTTTATGCCTATGCATTATTCCTCCACCAATCTGGTTCTTAAGAGGCAGGAGAGGGGCACCTGGGTGACTCAGTTAGATGTTGGACTTTGGCTCAGGTCATGATCTTGCAGTTCATGAGTTTAAACCCCCTGTCTGGTTCTGTGCTGACAGCACAGAGCCTGGAGCCTGCTTCGGATTCTGTGTCTCCCTCTCTGTCTTTGCCCCTCCCCCACTCATACTGTGTCTCCCTCTCCCTCTCAAAAATAAATAAAACATTTACATTTTTTTAAAGAGATTTAACTCTAGCTTAGAGGTACTATTTTGTCTATGAAGTAATTCAGGTTTCACTCAGGATTTATATATTGAAAGGTGAGCAGATGTATTAATCACCTATGGGGAAAAAAATGGAAAGAGAACAAAAGAGACAGGGCTGATAGCTTTAACTTGGCAAATGGCAAGGTATATCTGTGTATCATGGAATGGCTCCCCAAATTAGTGGGAATGATGCTGACTCAACTCATAGAAAATTTCCTAGCCAACACTGTAGTTAGGGTAATACTTTCCTTTATGCCATCATGTGGGATGGGTTTACTTTCTCCACACATTTTCTAAATAGTACGTACGACACAATTTATTATCAAATCATCGGTCCCCTGGGGTAGTGGAATATCACAAGCCCTGAGACTCCCATAGAGTTTGCCCATATGTATTAGTTTCTACTCTACCATATATGCTCTGGTGCTCCATTCTGAGCATGGGGTTCTCAAGTCATTTCATATTCCCCAGTGTTTATGATTGCCATACTGATTGTCAATTCTCCATTCTAGTAGCCCATTAACTGACACTTGCTTTTCTCAGGCTCCTACCCTAATATCAGCAAGTGTTCCTCTAAACCCTGGCCCAGATAGTAACTATCACCTGGCGGGGTGGGGGGGACCTTCTAAGATAATCATGTTTGTCTACCTTGATTATAGATATTACCAGGAGTGTGCAAGTGTGGTGGTTAATTTTATGTGTCAGTTGGTGCTAAGGGATGTCTAGATAGCTGGTAAAACATTATTTCTAGTTGTGTCTGTGAGGATGTTTCCAGAAGAGATTAACATCTGAATTGGTTGAATGAGCAAAGAGGATTACCTTCGTTTAATTTGGATGGGCACTATCCAATCCATGGAGATCCTGAATAGAACAAAAAGACAGAGGAAGGGCAAATTGCTCTCTGGGACATTATCTTCTCCTCAGACATTGGCACTCTGGGTTCTTAAAACTTTGAGATTGGACTAGAATTACCTCAAAGACTTTTCCAGGCCTCCAACTTGCAGATGGAAGATCATGGGACTTATGTGAGCCAATCTCTCCTAAGTCCCTTTAGGTCTCCTTCTCTGCCATATTAGTTCTGTTTCTCTGGAGAACCCTGACTAATCATAGCAAGTAAATGTTCAACAATCAGCTTCCCCAGGGGTGGAGGGGGAGCATACACAAACTTCTGTAAATATTCTTATTGTGGCCATGTTCCAGCTACCAACATATCACACTGAATG
Organism: Prionailurus viverrinus; assembly: GCF_022837055.1. Taxonomy (NCBI): domain Eukaryota; kingdom Metazoa; phylum Chordata; class Mammalia; order Carnivora; family Felidae; genus Prionailurus; species Prionailurus viverrinus. The sequence continues at coordinate 103,475,041 of NC_062567.1, read as the reverse complement.
CACAATTGGAAGAGACGCACACTAACTGCTGGCGTGAGCAGGTGGAAACAGCTCTAGTATACTTATGTCAATTACCCATGGTTCTTTTCTTCTGACTCCATTTCTTCATCCTGGAACTCTTTTGGCAATTATTTCACCTCAACAATAAATATGACTAACTTGTAGACTGTGCAATCCACCCCACTACCAAAAGAATGCCTGTGTACGTAAACTTCGACCATCTACACAGCCACGCCTAGTCTCACCATGCACTCAACCCAAACCCCATACCTACAGGCTCAGTGCCAGACCCTGATTCTGGTTACCCCAGCCGTACATCACCAAAAAACCTTAGAAAACAACAGGAAAAAAAATCAAGAATACTAGAATATATTCAGTCTTTTCATATATTAGGCCAATTGAAATGAATTTGATTACCTATTACCACTTATTTGTTTCATACTAATGGAGTGAAAACAAGTGATTTCATGTCATTAAACTATCAGAAACTCATAGGAAAGAAGTTAAAGGGTTTCAGTTTTTTTGTGTGTGTGGGTACCATGTCATTAAAAAGTCCAGCTGGTAGTCATATTTCTATGCTTTGCGATGAGTAATCTGAGGTCTTACCTGTTCTTTTGTAATTTGTCACTGACCCTCTCCTAATACACCAAGTACTGAATTTTTTCTTTGTGATATTATCTCAATTAAAAGTAAATTGACAAGGACAGACACGTGAACTGGCCAGCTAACAGGCTTAGTGGAACTTTAAATCATCTAATTAAACAGATGGAAGGCATCTGGTAAAGCCAAACTGGACTAGAGAAAAATGGTTACATTTCCTGATTCAGAGATCTGTTCCAATCCCCCCTTCTGCCAATAACAGTAGTGTAATACTGAACAAGTTACTAAACATCTGTTGCCAGAGGCCACTAGCTGCTCATCACAACCACTTTTACTTCTCCTAGGCTCCTGGCTAGACTATTATCTCTCAACATTTCTTGCAGTAAGTTATGGCCGTATAACCAGTTCTTGCCAATGCAACATGAACAGAAAAGAAACAGATGAGACTTTGGGACTAAGTATTTTAAGAAACCGATGTGTCTCCTCCATTCCCTTTCTGAAATACAAACTGGATGCAGATAACAATAAAGACTCTAAGGGATGGTGGAACAACAAACTGAAAGAAGCCCAGTGGTTCCTTGAATCCCCACTAGAGTCTCCTGCTGACAGAAACCATCTCCTTGACTTTTACTTAGGTGTACTGTCTTTGAATTTCAGTCAGCCTGTTCGTTACATCATTTTAACCTACCTTAATGAATACAACATCTCTTTAAATGAAAGTTTAATCATACTGCCTGCCTTAATTAACTTAATTCTCTTGGTTGGGAGTAGCAAAACTCCACTCAAGCTAGTTTAAGCTAAATGGAGAAATTTTCCATAATGAAATGGCAGTCCAGAAATACAGCTGGGCCTCAAGAGGCAACCGAGACAAACAGGAAAGCCGTCTAAAACCTAGGAAGCCACTTTTTAAATCTATCTCCCCACGCCCCCAACCTTACACACATAGCCCTCTGGGCCAATAATCTCTGGTAACTATTTTTTTCTGTCCATTTTCATTATTCTATCTTTCCATTCCATGTAAATGTCACTCCACAATTACTGATTTTACATACCCCTTTGTTCAAGAAAGTAAAATCTCTCAACTCAACTTCAAATCAAGAGGCTATAATCTATTTAAGCCATTTTAAGTCAGGTGTTCACCTTTGATTCTCTTAGGCAAAAGGAAGAGGATCACGAAATACTAACATCCTTGCCAAAGGTCCACTCCTATGTGTGAGTAAGGAGGCGTGGTTCTCAAAGACAAGTGGTTTGGGTTAAACCGACTTCTCAAAACGGGCCAAGTACACTCCTTCATGAATAAAAATTAAACGAAATGCTCATAAAATCCTTAGCAAAGTTCCTAATATTCAGAAATTTCCATTTTCCTTGTTATTCTTATACTTATTATTAGATATATTAGTTTTCTGTTCCCATAACAAATTATCACAGACTTAATAGCCTACATAACATCCATTCATTATCTCATGGTTTCCATGGGACCCAAGTATGAGCACAGTGTGCCTCAGCTTCTCCCTATGGGCCAGGTCCCAAGAACCAAATTCAAATGTTGGCAGGACTGTATTCCTGTCTACATCTTAGAGGCACTCCAAAGTTCATTTATACTGTTAGCAGAATTCAGATCTTTGCACTTGTAGGAAAAAGGTCCGTGTTTTCTTGCTGACTACTACCTACATGTTGTCTTTCTTTCCTAGATTTCTTTCTCCGGTCCTTGCGGTTGGCCCCCTGTGTCTCAAAACTAGCAAGGGTGCATCACATCCTTACTCGGAATCTCTCTGCCTTCTGCTTCTGCAGCATCTTCCCTGCCTTCTCTTCTACCACATCTCTGACTCCAGCCAGAGAATATTATCTCCTTTCAAGGCTCATGTGATTGAGTTAGACCCAACCAGATAATCCAGAATAATCTCCCTACTTTAAGGTATGTAACCTTAATTGTATTGGCAAAGTCTGTTCTGACATAAAACATAACATATTCATAGGTTGCAGTGAAGAGGGCACAGACATTTCAGGGACTTATTCTGCCTACCACAAACAGATGTTAAATAGGACTACTCCAGCCTTCTCTAATTCGGAAAACATGACAAATATACATGACCTAACTGTCACTTACTTTTAGTAGTTCTGAAGAAACTTTGAAGCATATCATGGTTTAAACATAACTATAATGATTATACACACAATTTGCATTTGCCTTTATGTATAAATTACCTTGTATATATATATTTTTTAAATTTATTTTCTCTATTAGTATATGCCCTCTTCAATCTATGCATTTCACATTTATGTCTTCACAATTTCAGGTCCTGAGGATACAGCACCAAACTGTTTAGGTTTAGGGTCCTGTGCCATGGGCAACAAGCAATAAGCAAGTTAACACATGGAAAATCAAGGTAATTTCAAATGGTGGTAAAACAAGGTCATGTAATAAAGTCCGAGCCAGAAGGTTGCTCTATTTTAGATTGGTTTATCAGGGGAGGTCTCTCTGAGAAGGTAGGATTTGGGCTTTCCAGGAAAAAGGTACACTAGAAGAATGTGGTCCAGAATTGTGATGCCTCCAGCTTTGCTTGTCTTTTTTAAGGTTGCTTTGGCTATGCAAGGTCTTTTGTGGTCCCATACAAATTTTAGCATTGTTCGTTCTAGCTCTGTGAAAAATGCTCTTGGTGTCATAAAAGGTATTGAATTAAATGTGCAGATTGCTTTGGGTAGTATAGACATTTTAACAATATTTGTTCTTCTAATCCCTGAGCAGGGAATGTCTTTCCATTTCTTTGTGTCATCTTCAATTTCTTTCATCAGTGTTATATAGTTTTTGGAGTACAGGTCTTTTTCCTCTTTGGTTAGGTTTATTCCTAGGAGGTATCTTATGGTTTTGGTGCAATTGTAAATGGGACTGATTCCTTCATTTCTTTTTATGTTGCTCCATTAAGTGTCCATTGACTGATGCATGAATAAAGATGTGGTGTGTAAATATATACGATGAAATATTACTTAGCAGTAAAAGGAATGAAATCTTGCCATTTGTAATGACATGGATGGAGCTAGAGAGTATTATGCTAAATAAAATAAGTTTACCAGATAAAGAAAAACACCATTTCAATCATATGTGGAACTTCAGAAAAAAAGCAAAAGAGCAAAGGGGGGAAAAAGAGTGAGAGAGAAAAGAGAGAGGCAAACCAAGAAACAGACTCTTAACTATAGAGAACTGATGGCTACTAGAAGGAGGTGTTTGGGGGATTGGGTTAAACAGATGATGGGTATTAAGGAGGGCACTTGTGAGGAATACTGGGTGATATATGGCAAGGTTGAATCACTATATTGTAAACCTGAAACTAATATTACATTGTATGTTAACTAACTGGAATTTAAATGAAAACTTAAAAAAAAAAAAAGGAATGTATCTATGGGGGTAGGAATTGGTTTGAATTGTCCTAGGAACCAGTTTGGAGAAAAGGTGATCAGTGGGGAGAAGGGTACTAGGTGAGTTCAGAGTGGAGCAGAGGCCAGGCCAGGTCATTTGTCTAACATTTTTAAAGTCTCATTGTCAATGTAAGTACTTAAAAATCACAATATGATGTTAAAACTGTAAAGCATACAAATGATCAGTTCTAACTGAACTTCACCAAACTGGTTAGTTTGGGTGAAATATTTTTCATCAAATATAAAGTTGTAATTAAAGACAAAGTGATAATGGATAATTTCACCCAGTTGTTCCCCAGTTCACTAGTCCTATACAATCATTCTTTCTCTACAAGTGTAAATAGAACACATATTCTTTCATAAGAAGATTCCTATGTCCAATCTGTAATGGGAGAATCTTGAATCCTTCCTTTTCTTCATGTCCTTTCTAGAGAACCATTAGAGTTTGTGTTTTTTCAAATCAATTTGTCCTAATTTACTGCATCTGCTAAATTTTATACTCACTTATGTCTGTCTTCTGACTGCTTTTATTTCCTCCCCAGTGCACTCCCAAATGACACTGGCCAATTCCACCTGGGAGCAGGGGTACTGTCCTCTTTGCCTTCAAACATGTTGCACATTCTCTGACTCCTTTATCCCTCTTCTAATACCTTAGCCCTTCTCTCAGAACTGTAAATCACAGAACTCCAAATCAACTGTCCCTATAGCTGCCATATCACAAGAGTACCTCAAGGTTTTCTCTTAAATGATATTTCTGTCTTTAATGGGAATTCTGCTGGATTAAACTTTTTTTCTCCTTACCTTATAAGCTATGAAGACTCTTTTGAAAGCCATAGCTAATTTATTTTCCCTTTAGGCATTACCTCTGCATTATGACACGCATGTCATATATATGCATACACTCAAGGAAAATGTGCTTTATCAATGCAAAATGACAATATTGATCATTTTTATTCATGGTTAATTGTGGTCTACACAATTCATCCATGAAAGGATATGTTGCTGATAAAGTGAGAGATGTTAAAAACCTTTAGCAGGAAAAAAAAAAGATATAGTTAAATAATAAGATCTAGTCTTACTTTATTCAGCCACTCAACCTAAAAATGGCTTGTTAAAAAGGCTGTATTCAAATATTTAGTGAATTGAGATCTAAATTTATCTGTTGGTGTTGAAAATTTTTGGGAATTTTTCGAATCCTAACAGAATTCTTAAATATGATCTAGAAGCAGCTCTTGACTCTCTCTCTTGTTCCAGACTCCCACTTTTTAACATTATGTATTCTAATGCCTTAAATACTTTGGGGGAAAAAAAAAACAGAATTCTGACTCTAAGTTAGTTGAGAAACATATTAAGATATTAAGTGATGATTCTACATATCAGTGAACATGTGAATATAAGTGTTGTAACCATTTTTTAGAGAAATTCACATGTATTTAAAAAACGTATGGACGGGTCACCTGGGTGGCTTAGTGGGTTGAGCATCCGACTAGGGCTGGGGTCATGATCTCATGGTTCATGGGTTTGAGCCCTGCATTGGAATTAGTGCTGACAGCTCAGAGCCTGAAACCTGCTTCAGATTCTGTGTCTCCTTCTCTTTGCTCCCCCCCCCCACTCATTTTCTCTCTCTCTCTCTCTCTCTCTCTCTCTCTCTCTCTCTCTCTCTCTCTCTCTCAAATAAAGACTAAAAATTTTAAAATAAAAAAAAAACACAAAAGAACGTATGGAATGTCAGCATCATTTTCACAAGAGAAACTAGAAGATTAAGACTGGTTCTGGCTGGATATTAATTCCAGCTCTGTAATTTACTAGCAAGTTATTTCACTTTTCTGTGATTAAGTTTCCTCATCTGTAAAATAGGTAATAATCCATACAGTTGTAGAAGAATTAATTAACACAGGTAAAGTTCTTAGATCAATGTCTGCCATATAATGAGGATTTTACAACACTAGCTATTAGGAAAAAAATATTAAGATGTAAAATTATTATATTAAACTTCACAGAAATGAGGAAATAAAAGTACTTCTGGTATTAACATTAAAATCAGTGGATTATCCAAGACTTTGCCCTCAATCAAGTGGCAATTAGACCAATCTTCTCAATTGAAAGATCAGTTGTGAAGGGAAAAGACAGTGTACAAGATTCTGGGGAAAGTTCATTGTGTCTAAATTTTTTATAACACTATTAGCTCTCAGGAGACAGAATCAAACTACTATTCATGTTAAACTCTTAATTTTTAAATAAAAAGAATTCATAAGTTCTTTTTTTCTTAGTTTTCTTTTGCTATGCTTATTTCATCGGTATTTTCTCTAAAATGAAATGAAATTTTTTGTATGCTGAAATCAAAACGCATTAATATGATATTTGTATAATTCACAATTTTTAGGCCAGAGATTTTTCTTCTCCAGGGATTCCCACGTGACAAATATCTTTTTCTATCTTCTAAGATAATAAATTTATTTTATAAGTGATTTGTCTGTCACAAATTATAATCTATAATACAACATGGCTTTAAAGGTATGCTTCAATTTAAGAAATTCTGAAGGTTGATTTTAGACATTATTTTAGTTTTGAATAACACTGGTCTTTTTTAAAATTTTTTTATTTTTTAAATTTACATCAAAATTAGTTAGCATATAGTGCAACAATGATTTCAGGAGTAGATTCCTTAGTGCCCCTTACCCATTTATCCCATCCCCCCTCCCACAACCTCTCCTGTAACCCTCAGTTTGTTCTCCATATTTCTGGGTCTCTTCTGTTTTGCCCCCCTCCCTGTTTTTATATTATTTTTGTTTCCCTTCCCTTATGTTCATCTGTTTTGTCTATTTAAAAAAAATTTTTTTAATGTTTGTTTTTTAGACAGAGACAGAGCATGAATAGGGGAAGGTCAGAGAGAGGGAGACACAGAATCTGAAGCAGGCTCCAGGCTCTGAGCTGTCAGCACAGAGTCCAACACAGGGCTCAAACTCATGGACTGTGAGATCATGACCTGAGCCAAAGTCGGATGCTTAACCGACTGAGCCACCCAGGTGCCCCTCTGTTTTGTCTCTTAAAGTCCTCATATGAGTGAAGTCATATGATTTTTGTTTTTCTCTGACTGACTAATTTCACTTAGCATAATACCCTCCAGTTCCATCCAGGTGGTTGCAGATGGCAAGATTTCATTCTTTTTGATCACTGAGTAATAGTCCATTGTATATATATACACCACACCTTCTTTATCCATTCATCCATCGATGGACATGTGGGCTCTTTCCATTCTTTGGCTATTGTTGATAGTGCTGCTATAAACATGGAGGTGCATGTGTCCCTTCAAAACAGAACACCTGTATCCCTTGGATAAATGCCTAGTAGTGCAATTGTTGGGTTGTAGGGTAGTTCTATTTTTAGTTATTTGAGGAATCTCCATACCATTTTCCAGAGTGGCCGCACCAACTTGCATTGCCACCAAAAATGCAAAAGAGATCCTCTTTCTCCACATCCTCGCCAACATCTGTTGTTGCCTGAGTTGTTCATATTAGCCATTCTGACTGGTGTAAGGTGGTATCTCATTGTGGTTTTGATTTGTATTTCCCTGATGATGAGTGATGTGGAGCATTTTTTCATGTGTCAGTTGGCTGCCTGGATGTCTTCTTTAGAGAAGTGTCTGTTCATGTCTTTTGTCCATTTCTTCACTGGATTATTTGTGTTTTGGGTGTTGAGTTTGAGAAGTTCTTTATAGATTTTGGATAGTAACCCTCTATCTGATATGTCATTTACAAATATCTTCTCTCATTCTGTCAGTTGCCTTTTAGTTTTTCTGATTGCTTCCTTCACTGTGCAGAAGCTTTTTATTTTGATGAGGTCCCAGTAGTTCCTTTTGGCTTTTGTTTCCCTTGCCTCAAGAGACATGTTGAGTAAGAAGTTGCCGTGGCCAAGATCAAAGAGGTTTTTGCCTGCTTTCTCTTCGAGGATTTTGATGGCTTCCTGTCTTACATTGAGGTCTTTCATCCATTTTGAGTTTATTTTTGTGTATGGTGTGAGAAAGTGGTCCAGGTTCATTCTCCTGCATGTCACTGTCCAGTTTTCCCAGCACCACTTGCTGAAGAGACTGTCTTTATTCCATTGGATATTCTTTTATGCTTTGTCAAAGATTAGTTGGCCACACGTTTGTGGGTCCATTTCTGGGTTCTCTATTCTGTTCCATTGATCTGAGTGTCTGTTCTTGGGCCAGTACCATACTGTCTGGATGATTACAGCTTTGTAGTGTAGCTTGAAGTCTGGGATTGTGATGCTTCCTGCTTTGGTTTTCTTTTTCAAGATCACTGGCTATTTGGGGTCTTTTCTGGTTTCATACAAATTTTAGTATTATTTGTTCTAGCTCTGTGAAGAATGCTGGTGTTACTTTGATAGGGATTGCATTGAATATGTAGATTCCTTTGGGTAGTATTGACATTTTAACAATATTTGTTCTTCCTATCCAGGAGCATGGAATCTTTTTCCATTTTTTTGTGTCTTCAATTTCTTTCATAAGCTTTCTGTAGTTTTCAGTGTATAGATTTTTCACCTTTTTGGTTAGATTTATTCCTAGGTATTTTATGGTTTATGGTGCAACTGTAAATGGGATCGATTCCTTGATTTCTCTGTTGCTTCATTGTTGGTGTATAGGAATGCAACCGATTTCTGTGCGATGATTTTATATCCTGCAACTTTGCTGAATTCATGAATCAATTCTAGCAGTTTTTTTGGTGGAATCTTTTGGGTTTTCCATATAGAGTATCATGTCATCTGTGCAGAGTGAAAGTTTGACCTCCTGGCCAATTTGGATTCCTTTTATTTCTTTGTGTTGTCTGATAGCAGAGGTTAAGACTTCCAATACTGTGTTGAATAACAGTGGCGAGAGTGGACATTCCTGTCTCATTCCTGACCTTAGGGGGAAAGCTCTCAGTTTTTCTCCATTGAGGATGATATTAGTGTTGGGATATTAGTTTTCTCCATTGAGGATGATATTAGTTCATATATGGCTTTGAATGACACTGGTCTTTTGATGAGATTGTCCATGATTGTCAGTGAAGATTTAAAGAGATCAAAATTTTAAAAGGATGAAAGCCAGAAGGTCAGATAAGAGGCCATGTCACTAGAGCTACAAGGTTGATGTTATGGTGACATGCACCAATCATACATTTTCCTTCCCACTGCCCACCTGTGGTGAAATGTGAGACAAGAGTGAAAATCAGAAAATGTTAGAAAAGGCAAAGGACTTAGATGACCTCCAAAACTCTTTTCTACAAGTCAGGGTAGCTCTGCTCAAAGGGAATATGTGACTAGCTCAAACATACAAGTGAATCTCAGACTTTTTACATCTGGAGATCACTTTAAAAACAATAGATTTTTACTATGCTCTCTTGCCACCATAAAAGAGAAAATCGTTTGTGGGCTGTAACCTGGGAAAAAACATACTGCTCCAATCATGTTTTTGTTTACTCCTTTCTTTCCTCCCTTCTTGCCTTTATTCTTTCCTCTTCCATTTGTTCACATACATCTCACATAAAAATTATTTTAAATAAGCACATGCCATAAAAGCCACATTATTTTTAAATGTTGTGTTACCTTTTCCTCTGTCTTTGATGCTTGCTTGACACTTATTTCATTACCATCTGAAATTACCTGATCTTTTATGTGTTAAGGTGTTTATTTCTCTTCTCTCCTTCCTGTCACATAATCCCTCTCCAAAGACTTTACTGGTATGATTCATTCCGTGGTTCTATTGTTGCAATAACCATATACAACATGAACACAAAAAATAACACATGGATTATGTGTAGGCATGTACATAACTTTCTCAGTTACGTAAAGTTAGGTAAATTCAGCAGTGAACCTACCTAGTCCTTTTTTTTTTTTTTCTGACTGATCATGAATCATTATCTTCCATTATCTTCCACATTGACCTATTTACTGATGTATTCCATATTTCTACCAGTTCTGCGTGTCTTTAGCTTTGCTAGGCAACCATCCATTTCTTCTCCGGTACAAAACAGATTTTTCTGAGATAACCTCTTCTAATTCTTTTGAGCTTTTCTGTATTTGGAAATTATGTTTTTCTTCTCATTCCTAAGGTTTCTCATTTCTTTCATAACTGATGAACAAGTAGTTTGTTTTGGTCATGGGTCTTTTCAAAGAGCTGGGTTTTACACGATTTAATACCTGTACTATTATTTTTAATTTTTTTCATTCATTTTTACTTCATTGCAAGTTAGTAATCACTGTTTTAGAAATTATAATATTTGTATATGTATTTACTTATCTATCGATCTATCTACCTACCTCTCTCTCTCTATATGTTTATTTCATCAAGGTAGCCATGTCAGAATCTATTTAAAAGTCAGTATTAGCAGGATATATAATGTATGATTGTATTTTACCAAAATATCGATCATTATTTGTGCAGATTGTTAAGCAATAAATCTCTGAGAATAAACATCTGATTTTTGTCTTTTACAATGATTTTTGGTTTTATTATAAAATTGTCTTTTAATGTCAATCATTTTAGTTTATAAGAAATGTGAACTTAAAACTATTAAATCCATGCATGTCAAAAGTTCATTACAATTCAAGATAAAGTAAATTATCATACTTAACATTCATGACTTTTTCAAGATCAGGAATGGTTTTAATGATTCTTAATTACTGGTTTTTAATTACAAACACCTAGGAATCATTTTCTGTGTTTTCTACATAAGGATATGACATAAAATGACATATTTTAAAAGTTATCAATTTCCTTTAAGATAAAATTATATCTATTATAATTCACAATATCAGATTTTACACATATCTATTGTACATATAAGATCTGTTCTCATTTTAATCTTTATGAAAATTTTAAAGTCCAAGTAGATGACAAGAAAGTTTTATATTTGCATTATATAAGAGGTCACATTGATTAAAAGATGAATAAATAAATAAATTCAGGAACTACCAACAAACCATTAAGAGAGCATAACAAAAAAAATAGACTTAAAAAGTGTGCAAGGAAGGAATTAAACATATTGAAGATTTATCACGTATCTACAAACTCTGAGCATTACAGTGAACTTTCAAATGAGACAAAAGGGAGAAGAATATAGCCACTAACTCTTAACTGTTAAACATGAATTATTCTCCAAAATATAAAACCTGGGTTTTCAAAAACAAAACAAAAAAACAAAAACAAAACAAAACCAAGATTACAAACCCTTATTTAGTGTAAACTTGAAATAACTGCTATTCTTGACCATATTTGAATTTACCTTTACAATCAGATTATTTCCAGAACAGTCCCTAGGCTTTGAAGGGGATAAGGCCTTTCATAAAGGGGATAAGAGGATCTGCCTAAAATTCTGTACCTTGATAAATACAAGACTGGGGCGCCTGGGTGGCTCAGTCGGTTGGGTGTCCAACTTCAGCTCAGGTCATGCTCTCACAATCCGTCAGTTCGAGCCCCACGTCAGGCTCTGTGCTGACAGCCCAGAGCCTAGAGACTGCTTCGGATTCTGTGTCACCCTCTCTCTCTGCTCCCCCCCCCCCACCATGCTCTGTTTCTGTCTCTCTCTCTCAAAAATAAATAAAAACATATTAAAATTAAAAAAAAAAAACCACAAGACTAAAGATGTCACCTCTTGTGAAAGGTCTCCTGGATCAGCAACTTATGACACTATGTACAGAGGAAATACACTTTAAGAAAGACTAGAAGTTGGGTTGCCTGGGTGGTTCAGTTGGTTAAGTGTCAGACTCTTGATTTGGACTCAAGTCATGATCTCACAGTTTGTGAGTTCAAGCCCCATGTTGGACTCTGTGCTGACAGGGCAGAGACTGCTTGGGATTCTCTCTCTCTGCCCATCGCTTGCTTGCTCTCTCTCTCAAAATAGATAAACATTAAAAAAAAAAGACCAAGAGTAAAATAAACTAGTTATTTTTTAGAGAAAGAATATTAATTTCATCACCCTTTATTTAAAACAAGACTAAACACAATGCAACATTGCCAGTCCTCTGAGATGAATGATGTGTGTCGTAATATTTTTTTTTAAACAATCTACTCTGCATTTACTATCAATATGTAATTAGAAACACTGACGTGTCTCCTCATAAACTGATCCAGGTGTAGGCTTATGGGTTCTGTTCTCTGTTTAAAACAGTAAGAAGGAACAAGTTGGGGGTAGGGGGAGGGAGGGGAAAAAATGAAGTAGGGAGAGAAGAGGAGAATAAGTGTCACAAGTTACTTTGAATCTCGAATTCATTCCTAATCATTTGTAGCAAAGACCAAGTCATCAGAATATTAACATGACTCTCTTAGGGAAAAAGATTAAAGTTTCAGAAATCAAGATGGTGTGAATTATCTTGGAATGGGGAAAAGCATGCTGCTTAAATAACAAGAATTATAAGGAAGTTATAGCATCTTTAATCACAAAAGATTGAACGAGATCAGAGTAATTTTCACCCACAGCATTTGAATCCTTAGTTTTGGTAAATCTTTGCAGAGCAAAGTTTGAACAAGAAACAAGAAACCCGAAACAGTTCTTTTAATTTTACTACAGCCCCTATTGAAACAATGGAACTCCTCATCAGAATTATTTCTCCTAGAACCTAAATCCTTATTTTTTTTTAAAGTACAATGTGTTTTTTTAAGTAAAGAAATGATCGGTTATATCAAAATTAGCTATGAGAACATTGTAGAGAATGCTAATTTCTCATTAATTAAGATTCCTATTAGAAAAATTCAGAATTGAAAATGTTTTAAGGCCACATATACCATGCGCTGGTTAATTTGGTTTCTCAAAAGAAGTCCCCTTAGATTCCCCTTACTTGACATACTTGAAAGTTATTAACATCTGATGCTTCACAAACAGCTGATTTTCCATCACAGATCACATTGTCTCTCCCACTAAAAGACAGAACCTGTATAATCCATTGATCTTCCATTTTATGATTGTTGTATTATCCAAATACATTCAAAATTTTTACATATTTTATAATGTTTTTAAGTTATGTATAATGCTTGGTTTTGTTCGGGATTATTTTACAAATCTCAATACTAACATTTTAAGTTTCCAATATCAAATTCTGCAAGTCTCTATAATGCTGTTCCCATACTCCAAATAAGAACAACATAACAAATATGAGAGCTGGCACTTTGGTTAAATGTTTCATTGCCAATTATGAAGTTCTAACTAAACAACTTTTCTTTTTTTAAGCCAAGACTTCATCATAATTAAAGATGTTATAGAAATCTGACTCAGTGAGCTTAGAAGTAATTTAGGAAAGCAACATTAAAAAAAACCCATAAATGAGCAATTTGCATGTTTTTCTCCTCTCTTTCATTGCCATAGTGGTGGGAAAATAGACAGTTTATGGATAATGGTGGTCTCAGCATTTCTAGTAAATCAACTGACTGACCAAAGTCTCCAGAAAGTTTCATGGTTCATGAAGTTTTAAATTACAAATTCTCACATCATCCATTTTCCAATTTATGGCAGTTGGAGCAAAAATCTAGTTTTAAACAATTAGCTCAGAAAGCGCTGGCCCTTTTTTGTTTGATTCCAACAGGATCGTTCTTGAATGTGAATCCTAAGTCTCCAAGCCAATCAGTTGGCCGCTTCTCAAAGGGATTCTAAATATTTGCACTCTTGGACTCATTATTCAGGGACAGATATTTTGATAGTACTAGCTTTACATTGATCGCAAATGTTTCACAATTTTTGTGTTTTTGATTTTTTTGAGAGAAAAACTTGCAATGAATTACAGGACAGAGAAATAAAATATAGCAGATAACCAACTGACTATTAAACAAATTGAAGCACATGAACAGAAAGGCATGCCCTAATGTGCTGCCTATTGGTTTATAATACTTGTCAGTTATTATATTCAGAATATATGTAGACTACTGTGTTCTCAGCCTATGTGATGGCTCAAAACTGTTTGACTCTAATGACCAACCTCTACTCCCTGAAATAACTCTTTTCTCTTGTTTTCTGTATTATATTTTCTCCGTTGTTTTTTTTTTTTTTGTTTCTCCTTCAGTGGCATCTTTTCCCTACCATCTCCCATTGCTGAGTTTCTCCATGTTTGGTATTGAGCCCTTTACCAGGATATTGTACTTTTTCCCAGTAGTTTTAAATATTCTCTCTATACTAACAACTCTAAAGCTCCATCTCCTACACAGACATCTACTTGAATTCCAGACACTCATATCCAGTTTCCTATTTAGCACATTTAACTTCATCTTTCACAGACATCTCAAATTAAATAAGTCCCAAACCAAACTCACCTCCCAGCCTTCTGCAAATTGTTTATCCCAGTCTTTTCTCAGTATATAGGATACCATCACATACCCAAATTGCTGAAGGCAATACCACAGAGGTGATAATACTAGAAAACTGGGAATAATGCAAACTTCCTTTCTCTACCTTGCCACTCGAACTCTATTTGTCAGTATATCCCATGATTTCTCCCTCAAATATATGTCTTGAGTATGTCTACTCCTCAACATCTCATCTCCCACTACATATGTCAAAACCATTTCCAGGCTACTAAAATAGCCCACGACAAATTCTCATTTGTTATATAACTAGGCTCTTGTTTTTAATCCCGACATGACTCTTAATAAACAAACACTTTAGTCACGAGTTGCCTGACTCATCATTTTCTCTTTACTCTTTTCTTCAAAAAAAACTTATCTTTTAACACGGGGCTTTGCATTTTCCACAGCGTCTCAGGCTTTTATTGTAGGCTTGCATATGACATCTGAACTTTCAGAGACACCAATATCATAGTTTAAAAGCCTGCAAAACTTATCAGGAAAAAAATTTTGTGTTACTGTTGTCACTGTTGAAATTGTAACACTTTCTCTTGACCTCTACATACTTGAGCTCTGCAAAAACAATGTTTTAGGCATTAGATCACAGGGTTTTTTTTTACTCTTTGTTTTCTTCTACATTGACTTTGAAGTTTGTCTTTGGCCAGTTCTATCCTGAGACAGGTCTGAAGGTTTCCAGTCTTCAAAACACTGAACTCTCAGCTTAAAGTCCATCGCATGACCTATCTTCCTCCAAGCTGCATGAAAACATTGGCTACACTCACTCTTTGCCATGCCCTAAAAAACCTACTTCAAGCCTCTTAGTGATTCATCAGCTCTGCTCAGATTGTAACATTATATTGCTCCATTCTACTCTTTAGTTTTCCTTATTTGAGGAATATATTAGGAGTTGTTTGTAATGCTAAAAAAAAAAGTGGCCTTAGAGATAACTTGTTTCCGTCTCTATAACCCCTCTTTGCCTCATCCAAGTTACCACGTCATAAATCTTACCCTTGTAAAGGTAAAATTATCTTCAAGCTAAATAAAATTTTGACATATTTACACTTATTTTTAACATTTCCATTATGTTATTAGTTCTGGCACAATTAGAAAACCATATATTTAGGGAAGTCACAGAAAACACACAAGGTACATAGAAAACTAAAAACATGTTCATCTTTAGTCATTATGAAAGAAAGAACTATTGAACAACAGTGGGATTACATTTTGCACATATTGGATTAGAAAATATTATGTTTGATTAAGGCTAGAATGGACCTAAGTAGACATTACTCCTGAAGTATAAATTGAGGTACTTATTGTGGAAGCAAATTTGGAAATATCCAGGAAAAGTTAAGATGCATACATACTTTAACCTAGCATTTATACTTCTAATAATTTACCTAGAAAACAACAATTAAAGTACAAATATACTCACAAGGAAATAGTACTTTTTTTCCTGTTCCATGTCTCCATTCTTAGTTCACGGTATTTCAGCAGGGCTGATACCCCATGCTCCCAAAGGAACGTATGAGAGTATGACCCAAACTTGAACACTTAGAATATCATCTCCCATGACCCCAACAATTGGTCAAGAGTTTTAAACCAATCAGACCCAAAGAGCATTATTATAAGTTTTGATTGAGGAAACAGAAGAGAAGATCACTTTTTTTCAGCTGGTTTCCCGGGACAAGGCTATAAGTCTGGTACTGCTGGCAGCCATTCTGACATTTTGAAAGGAAAGCCAGCCTAATGAGAAATGAGCCAGAGGAAAACCAAGCCCGGAGATGTAGAGAAACCAGTTACAGATGACATTAGTTAAGGGCATGGAACCAATCACACTGGGTGTCAGTTGTACTCCTAATTTTTTAGAACTGTGATGGCAAATTTCCTTTTCTGTTTAAGCTTATTTTAATTGGATTTTATGACATTTTAAAGCCACAAAAAGCCCAGCTAATAGAAAGATGGTATTTTAGCACACAAATGAAAAAGAAAAAAAAAAGTCATCTCTGTAGAGAATTTTAATCATAGCAAATTATGACATATACTTAAAAGGAATACTAAAAAGCTATTAAAGAGAATAAAATAGAGCTGTTGAGATTTTTTTTTGAGAGATAGTGAGGGAGAAGAGAAGGAGAGAGAGAAAGAGAGGGAGGGAGGGAGAGATATCCTCAAGCAGGATCCACGTTCAGTGTGGAGCCCCATGCAGGGTTCAATCCCACAACCCCAGGATCATAACCTGAGCCAAAATCACGAGTCAGACGCTCAACTGACTGAGCCCCCTAGGTGCCCCTATTGATGTTTCTATAAGTAGATAATCAGGATATAAGGAAGTTCTAGAAAAAGAATATATAGCAACTTAAAGATCTAAAAGTATATGTATATATACATTTACATAGACTTGTATATGTATAGAAAATTGGTGGAGTAGTGAATAGTGGTTACTTTCATGATTTCTCATTTAATGGCATACTTCTATACTCAATCTGTTCCTTTTGAGTATTGTACCATGAACCTGTACTTATATTTATAAAAATTATTGTGCAAAAAAATAAAGACATAAGAGGAGCAAAATATAAAAGTACTATTTTTTTTTCTTTCTAGCTTTATTCAAGGTGAATCACTCATCTACTACAAAAGAGGGTATAGGATCTAATACCATTTACTATGTAGTTCTTTGCTTAGAAATTAATGGTGCATATACCATACAGTTATGACTAATTCACATTGAAATGGAAACTGAGGAAACGGGTCTGTGTATCAAAACAAAGTATGTTTATTTTTCTTCATGTAGTCAATATAATCGATGTGGTATGGTGGACAGACTTTAAGGTGGCCTCCATGATTCTATCTTCAGTGTTCATTTCCTTGAGTATGACTTGTTTCTAACCAACAGAATATGGTAAACGTAATGAGATGTTGTTCCCATGATTGTATTATGTGGGAAAGAAGGTCAAATGTCACTTCTATGACAATGTCATAAAAGACTCAGTCTTGCTGGTCAACTTGCTCTACAGTATCGGATGCTCCCTCTTTGTCCTTGGTTTTAAAAAAGCAAGCTAACATGAATCCTGGAGTCAGAAGGGTATCAATTTTGCCAACAACTTGAAGGAGCTTGGAATCTGATCCTTTCTCAGTAAAAGCTCCAGATGCGAACCAGCTAAGCCATGCCTGGGCTTTCAACCCATAGGAACTAAGACAATAAATGTGTGTGGTTTAAAGCCACACATTTGTGGTAATTTGTTACATAGCATACAAAGCTATTACAGATAAAACAGACTTAAATTCTAATATCCATGCAAAATTTTGTGACTCTTCTCTGTATTTTAAGATTAAAAATATTAATTACATGAATGCTTGAAACCTCTTTGTGTAAGAAAACTAAATATTTTTAAGTTGTAGTATATTAAAAGGAGTCATAAATTCCAGAAAAAAAAGAAAGATATCAGAGACAAATTATATTTTCTGTCAAAATTATAAAACCCAAACTTGCTATGCTAATTCTTGGCATAAAAAGAAATTCAACACTATTTTCCACATAATTTAAAACCCAAAACATAGGGGCGCCTGGGTGGCTCAGTTGGTTAAGCGTCTGACTTCAGCTCAGGTCGTAATTTCACGGTTTGTGAGTTTGAGTCCTGAGTCGGGCTCTGTGCTGACAGCTCAGAGCCTGGAGCCTGTTTCGGATTCTGTGTCTCCCCTCTCCCTTTCCCTCCCATGCTCATACTCTGTCTCTCTCTGTCTCTCAATAATAAAGAGACGTTAAAAAAAATTTTAAAGCCAAAATATAAAGTGTTGGTGTTTTCTACCAGAAAAGGTACTTAACACACATTGAGGAAAAAAAAAAAGGAGTGACTGGAGAGGACAAAACAAATGTGTATCACACCAAAGGTAGGTATGAGAATAGTTTGGTTTAGATAAAAACCAACCAGCCAACCAGTCAACCAACAAAATTTAATATAATTGCAATCCTTGTCCTCTAAATAATATAAATTTAATGAGATACTATATTCTATGATGTGTAGTTGAAACTCTCAGTAATTACGAAGGGAATTGTGTTTGCAGACCTAAGGTCTAAATTTTCTCTCTAAAAAGCTACAAAAAAAGTATATATTTATAGATACATTTAGAATGTATTGTTTTCTCTAATATTTACTAAACTATACACATGTCTAAACACTGATTTTAAAATGTAAAATGAAATCCTTTCCAATTTTGAATGGATTTTAATCAAGTCAACCCACACACAAAGTCCCATATAAAGACATATTTTTATGTGAAATATTTTTCTCTAGTAGAGTTCACATAAATATAGCCTCTCATACTTTTTAGTAACTGTGGCAAAAAAAAAAAAAATATGTTGATTGGGAATTTATTTTTCTTACAGCTTGTATATGTTTTCTTTTTCTTGGATTGTCTGCCCTGGTAGTTGAGAGATTTGAATAATTCTTTCCACAGTGGTAACAGAGTCAAAGATCAAAAGTTTCCAAGCATGGACTAAAAGTAAACAGCAAGAAAAATATCAAAATGTATGCAAAAATATACACAAAGGTTATTGATCTTATAAAAGCAAAACATACCAGAAAATTGCCTTAAGAAAATGAAACTCACACTTATCTAACAAAACCTATCAAGAAGTACATAATCACATCAGCTGCTTTCAAAATCTTAAAAACAAAAGCCATATCTATAGGATGAATAGTACCAGGCCAAGAAAAACTTTAATGCCCTGTTCTGAATGATAATAATGGAAGAACATATAGTGACCAATATAATTTAGGAAACAAAAGCCTGCCAAGTAGAAAAATTGACAACTATTTTTTTTGATCAAACTAACGTGTGTATCAAAGTTACCAGAACAAAATGGAGAATGGAATTAATTATCTGGATAATTAAAGCTCAAAAATGTACATCTTTCTGCCCCATTATTTATGCATTTCAGGGAATAATTTACTTGGAGTTTTCACTTTATGTGACTGCATATCTTCTGTTTCATGAATTAGCCGTTCTCTACAAAAAGGCTGAGCAAAAATTTTACTCAAGGGTGGAGAGTAATTAAAGAGGACTACAACGTAGATACACAAATATCTTAAGCTGCATACTTCACATAACTTCATAGTGCCGTGGAAACATTATAAAGAGTTGGGGCCTTATTCTAAGGCTAAGGGAAACCATCCATATAATTATATTTGCATTTGGAAAAATTTGCTCTTGCTATAATGTGGAAAATTTGTTGTCAGAACAAATGTGGAAGAGCCATATTACAGATGTCAATGTAAGACATGTGAATGTGTTACCTGTCTCATTCTTCTGCACTTCACCAACTAGGCATCTCTGCTTCCTTTGCCCTGTGTTCATTTTTTAAGTTCCTATCATTCCATCTATGAAGAAGTTCATGAAATTCCAGCCTGTCCTGTAAACTCAACCATTCCTGCTTTTGTGCCCATTAAACCAGTGTATGTGTCTACCATGGTACATAAACCATTTAATTGCATTTAATTGTGTACATATTTGTCCTTCTACTAGTCAATATATTCCTAATAAGACTTGTTTTCTGACTCTAGAATCTAACACAATGTTCAAACCTGTGTTAAGCAAGGAAATTCTGATTGACATGAAACATTATTTTTACAACTCTTTTCTGTACCCTCCCTAAAGACCACCCCTAAAAAGACATTTTGACAATATCCATTTTGGCAAACTTTAGGAAGTTACAGTGGTGCTGAAATAGCTCAAGTTGCTAAAGGAAGATACCTTGTCTGTATCATTCTCACTACATCCCCTCAGCCTAGAACAAATGTGGCAATTAGCAGAATTGTTAATTTTCAACAAATCTTTGAAAAATAAATGATTCATTTTTAAGTTCAATATCAGCTTTCCCCTTCCTTTTCAAAATGTCACCCACACCTAGTATGTATAGAAAACATAATTCATGTCTACTCTTAGGTCTTCATTTGTTTACTGGCCACTGGAACCAAACAGTACATTTACTTCTGATTGGTTAGCGCAAAGAAGGATACGTTTCTTCTGCCACAAAAATCACCACAAAGTCTTGTAAATGGAAAAATGGTAGGCTTGATATTGTTGTTGCTTCGATTAAAGGAAAGGCAGGGAACAGTATAGTGAATATCCCCGATTTATTTGACCTTTTTCACTTCTCTTTATCCATTCTTATCTGAAAACCTGCTGAGTACACATATCTACTACACTTTAAGTAAACCATATAATTTATACTGTTTGATTTGGTGTTTGTCCCCTTATCTCACCAGGCCTTATGTGGGTCATAATAAGCAGTACATTTCTCAAAGTCCATTATTTGGTCTACAGCAACAAAAGGGGACAGAAGAAGAATGGGTTTTGGTAATCTGAAACTAGTCTCCTTCTAGAACCCTGTCTCCCTCTTCCTCCTGCCTTGTCTCCCTCTTTCTCTTTCACACACCACATATCTCAAAGAAAAGCATTTCTTTTTTCCAGATTCCAGAGAGAGGCTAAACAGTCAAGGTCTATATTAGAGAGGAAAGGAAAGCACACCTGAACACCCCTGCCAACAATGGCAATATCACTACCATATTGTGCAGAAGGAAGTTAGATGCCACAACCATCCACTTGTATTTGTTACAGCAACCCTAACTACCATAGGCTTAAAACAACAGGATTTATTCTCTCAAAGTTCTGGATGCTAAACATCTGAAATCAAGGTGTCAGCAAGCTCTATTCTGGAGGTTCTTGGGAAGGATCCTTCCTTCCCTCTTCCTAATGGTTGGCAAGGTGTTCTGTGGTTTGGAGGTTCACCATCCAGTCTCTGTCTCTGTTGTCACATGGCGTTCTTCCCTCTGTATTTGTCTTTGTGTCTTTTCCCCTCTTTTATAAGGGTATCAGTCATATCGGATAAATGACCCACCTTACTCTAGTGTGGCCACATCTTAACTACATCTACAACAGCTATTTTCAAATAAGGTCACATTCTGAAATTCTGGGGAAGAAATGAATCAGATGTGGTTGGGAGGGGGTGGGGGGACACCATTCAACCCAGTACATCACTTTGGATAAACTTTCTTTTAAGCTACTTGTGCCTGTGGTGCCTATCTATAATAGCAAATGAAATCATTACTAGAATCTTCTGTAACAACACTCAGCAGAAGCTTTAAGATAACAGGATTAATTTTTCCATATTCAAAATGAAAGTCTGATGTTATGTGCAGGTGACAACATATATGGAAATTTCATATTTTTTTTTTCATATGGAGGCTGTTGCAAAACTCCTTGTTTTAATGAATGTCCTTCCTACCATTCCTCTCTTAGTAGAGTCCACATAATTTTTAAAAAATAGTCATCCCTTTATGTCTAACAACTACTCTAAAGGAAGTTTAGTGAGAGGCATGATTTTCCTTTGTAACATTAACCAAAACATGAATGATCAAATCTACAACAGCAGTTGGGATAAAATAGTTTCTCAATAACACTCTTTTTACCTGTGCTAAAGACAATAGTGAGTTTCATAAACTTAACTACCATCTTTTTTTTCTTTTCATTCCTTCCTAAACTTGTTTTTCAAGCTTCAAGAGAAGTTCAGGTGCCCAGTATATAAGTTTATAATTTACATATAATGCTTATGGCTGTTGCCGATTTCTATCAGTTTATCCTCACTTATCTTCCCTCATCCCTTTCCCTGATCAAGTAAATTATTAAACTCTGATTGCTTTTGCTTTCCTTAGGTAAGGAAAGTGAAAACTCTCACAATTTTTAAGGAGGATATAGGGTTTATGAGAGATGAACATAGACCCCTCTTCTCTGTTGGGTTTCAATTACTCTTTCTGACGATGCCCATAGTTGTGATAACCACACTGCCTATGGAATAGTGCCTTTGTTTCTACATGGGGGAATGAAAATCCCATTCCTAAGTCATAAAAGGAGTTTGTGACCTGCTCTCTTGTAAATATATACAGAATTTAGATGATTTTTTTCTTAACCTTGGTCATATTTAAAGCCATATGAAACTTTTCTATACATACCCTGCCTTGGGAGCTCTTTCTGTAGCTGTATACCTATTAAAAAAGGCATTTTGTTATGCATGAACTCCAAAACATATGGAGACTGGGGATTTTGTGGATCGTCTTTTTCCCAGACTAGGGTAACTCTGGGTCCATCAGCATCTGAGGAAGACTCTGCTATTATTTATTCTTATTTGTGCAGGAAAATGTCTGTTCATTGTTGCTTTCCATAACTAAGCTAATTCCGTACTCGTGACTAAACAAGTTCTCCCTGTCCCCACCTTAACAGTAATTCACATACTTAGAATAATAGTCTTTGATTAGGAACTTTGCCAAAATCTAAATGAAGTCTAGATAACATATATTCAACCTAGCCTTAATTATTTTAGCTACCCACGCAAAGATCTAGAAGAGTCAAGCATGGTTTCCTTTTACAAAAACCGGGTTTTCTTCCCACCAGAAGGTCATATTTATTTATGTTTTCAGCATCCTTACCCTTTATCATAGAGGTTCTACCAGATTATTGGTTCCATAACTTTACATTGGATAACATTTATCTAGTCCTAGAGATTTATTTACATTTAAAATGTTCATTAGGTCTTGAAATTATATTTGTATATATATATGTTATTTACACAAAGTTTATAAAAGCTATTTTAAGAAAAGTAAAATTACCCCCCAATTTCCTCAGTAAAGCCAAGGCATGGGAAAACCACATTAATGAAATGTTCGTGGCAACATATTCAAAGACAGAATTCAAAGATAGAACTATCACGACTGAGAATAGATTCCCAAAGACTAGAGCAATTTTAGCATGTAGCACAGATGAACTCAAAGTGTCCAAAATGGAAGAGTGGGAAGGAGAGGAAGAGCAAAGGAGTGGCAATGTATGGTGGTCACGGTATTTGCACGTCACCTTTATCCATCTAAGATTTTGTGATTCTATTAAATTATCCCCTATTGTCTCTACAGTCTCCTACTTGCCTCACAAGAATATAGCACTCTACGTTAAAAAAAGGAGGCGGGGGTAACTATAGTATTTAATTCTGTTACATTTTATATCTCATGTTATAAATACTTAACTCCTTCTTAGGAAACTGGATTCTACTCCGTGTGTTTTCATATACAGTCTTTGAACATACTGTTTCTGCTCTTGATTGTGTTTAAGAATAAATGCAATGTCTTAATGTAAAGAGCGTTAGCATGTTTTTAACAAAGTTGAAATTATTTCATGAATCATAGCATTTCCTTCTACGACAACACCTGGCTGACCATGGACCAAATGTTTGTTTTCCCCTTGTAATTACATCTTTTTGTGCTATTTTTCAATTATTTGTGCCTCCAAAAGGTCATGTGTAGTATTTCTTTATTCACTTAGCATGAGTAGTCCAAATCTTCTTTCCAAGCCACCATGAAAACTGAACTAGTCAATTACTCTGCCCAATTACAACTCAGCAAGTCACATTTGCATTTGCCACCAATTTACCCTTTTTTTCAACTCTCTTTGTTACCTGAAATTTAATTTTCATTCCACCATTGTCCTCTCCCATGGCATTTGTCCCATACAAAGTGACAATAAAGAGGGTCTCTAATAACCGCCTAAGGGCTTTAAATTCATAGTTTATTTTCCTATTTTACAAGGTTCATACTAGATTAACGTTATTTTTCTTACTCTTCCAGTTACCAGATTTCCTTTTGCGCAATTAATTTTTTCATTATACTATACATGAATATAGTTTTTATAAAAATTGAAGTGTTACAGAAAATGCTAAAATCCTCTTCTTATCATTGTCAATTCCATTCCTCAGATGTAGTCATTATTTTTAAGTATTCTATTATATGTATGTCTATGCATTTATATCCAGAGATCCACCCAAAGAAAATATGTAATATTGTTATGCAGGTTTAAAAAACTTACAATGTCTTAAAAGTCTATCATCATACCTCTTTCTTTTCAACTCTTGTATCATAACCCACAAAATGGATATATCATAGTTTATCCATTCACATATTGGTAGACATAAAGATATTTCAATGCTTGTTTATCAATAACACTATAACGAATATCCTTGCACCTGCTTTTCTAAGCACACAACACTTAATATTCCTTCCCTTCTCTTCTTCACCTGATTAAATTTCTATCTAAATGTCATACAAGGTATCTCAAATATTACTCACCTCTGACACTCTAATTGTATTTTTTTCACTTTCCTCAGAATGCTGTTGACCTTTTATTTTGACACTTAACATTGCCCAGGTTTTTTGTTTGTTTGTTTGTTTACAGATGCCTGAATATTCCTTGGGATATTTCAGTGATTTTTTTAAATTTTTTATCCATTAACCAAATGTTTATATGCATGTGCTATGGCACAAAGAACTATTCGAGGCACTAGGAATGCAGCAAGCAACAAAATATGAGGGACTTTGCCAATATGAATTAGAAAGGACCATCTCATATATCTTTAGCCTTTTCCAGTGCTGAGTATTATGTCATAATTGATACGTGCTCAATAAATCTTATGGGAAAGTTGACTTATGCTCATGATATAGATAAATAAGCTCAAATAACTGTATACATACTGTGATAGTTAGTGTTACGTGTCAACTTGTTTGAGGTATGGTGTCCAGATATTATTTTGGATATTTCTGTAAGGGTATTTTTAGATGAGATAACAATTAAATCGGTGCACTTTGAATAAAGCATATTGCCCTCCATAGTGGTGAGCCTCAACCAATCCATTGAACACCAGAATAGAACAAAAAGACTGACTTTTCCAAGCAATAGATGACTCTGCCAGCAGGACGCCCTTGAACTTGAAGCGCCACAGGGGCTCTTCCCTGTCTTCACTGTGATGATCTTTGGACATGCCAGCCTCCATAACCACATGCAACAACTCCTTAAAACACACACACACACACACACACACACACACACACACACACACACGTGCGGCACACGCACTCCATTGAGTCCATCTCTCTGGAGAACCCTAATACACACAGGGGAAATAATGAAATCATTTCTTACTCTGCAGTCATGGATAGACCTTGTAGTAACCTCTATTATTTCTGCTCCTCCCTTTGGAAGAGTGGTCAAAATCAGGGTTGGCCGCGTGTCTAGGGCGATCCTTTCCCACAGGAGAATTATACTTGCCCACTCAATTAATAATATAAAGCTCTCCATGTGACTTGTTTTAGTCAACAGCAGGTGAGTGAGTATGCCCGGTACCATTTGCAAACATGAGCTATTTCCCTCTACCACATGAACAGCATGTCATGGAAAGAGATAGCTCCTTCATACTGAGCCCCAAAGTGATTAGGCACAAGGACTAGAGGTGTGACTAATTAATAAGCACTGAACATAAATTTGAATAAAAGATAAGCCTTGCTTGTTTTAATGATTTTGCAACTTCCATTATTATGGCAAAATTAGCCTTAACAGACTGATACTGCCTTAATGGGTTACTGAATTAATTCCCTTCCCCATCACCAAAAACCTTTATAAAAAGAAAAAAAACCAAAACTTTGCCATTTGCAAAGACACGAATGGAGCTAGAGAGTATTATGCTAAGTAAAACAAGTCAGAGAAAGACAAGTACCATGATTTCACTCATATATGGAATTTAAGAAACAAAAAAATGAAATGAGCAAAGGGATCAAAAGGGGAGGCAAACCAAGAAACTATAGAGAACAAACTGATGGTTACCAGAGGGAACACTGACGGGATGGGTTAAATAGATGATGGGGATTCAGGAGGGCACTTGTGATGAGCATGGGTGTTGTACGGAGATGTTGAATCACTAGATTGTACACCTGAGCTAATATTAAACCGTAGGTTAACTAAATGGAATTTAAATAAAAACTTTAAAAAGAAACGGGAAAAAAGATTGTGAATGTATTAATTGATAGATAGGTAAAAAAAAAATGTATTCCTCCTTCTTCCACTTTGGAGAGAGGTTCCACACATCACTCATTGAATTCTCAAAGTGATCTTGGTATAAAAAAAGATTAACAAATACTGCAAAATTCAGAATGGAAAAGAAGATGTTCACAGTAAGTTGTGACAAATATTCTAAGGAAGAAGCCTTTAGTTGTCTTCTGCACTATTCTGATTTACCCCATTTTACAAGCTCTTAAATGAGACAAAAAAATTCTGTGCTTGCTTCAGATAGACAGCTCTAATAATTCATTCACTGAATAAAATATACACTGAGCACCAACTCTGCTAGACTGTATAGGAGGCACTAATGACAAGGATAGACATAGTCTCTGCACTACTGGAACTTCTAGAGAAATAGTATAGAAATCTAGAATTCTTTAAGTATTGTGAATAAATTCATAGATCTTAAATTCAGCCTTCCTAAGAGTACTACATTTAAGTTGAAACCTTGACATTTTCTACCAACCCTACCCATTTCCTGCCTATCCCTTACTGATTAGTCTTCATCTAGCTCACAGCCTGATAAAGTAACTTAATATTTTAAAATACCCCTCTCCCACTTGTGCACATTTTCTCGCTCTCTCAAAATAGATAAACTTAAAAAAATTCAATAATGTAAATTGTCAATGAAATGAATCTTTAATAATGTTTACTAAAATTTATATGTACATAATTTCTGTATACTGGGGCAATCACTGGGTTGAATATATGATAAATAATATTCTTGGATAAATTTTATTCTCTATTTATGTATCAAGTACCTAAGAACAGTACCTGGCCAAGAGAGGGGCCTGCTTGCTCCAGTAACAGAATTAGAATCCCATGAACTTAATCTATGTAAAAAAAAATAATATATATATATATATGTATATATATATATGTGTGTGTGTGTGTGTGTGTGTGTGTGTGTGTGTGTTCCGTAAACCGTAAAATGGGGTAGTAATATCTATTGCACAAGCGCGTTCTTTCCTCCCAGGATGTGCGGACCTAAGGGGAAACAGTCTCCTGCCGCATCCCCTCAGCAGCCCAGAAGCCTCGGCGGATGAAGGGCGCTTCTCTGTCTCTTCTATACACACATACACACACACACACACACACACACACACACACACACACACACACACACGCACCATCAATTACCAAGTCTCATAGGCAGAGGTATTGCCTTGGATCAGGTAGGAGAAGAGCCAACATATTTCCAGGTCACAAATTTACTCATGTTTTCTCAGAGTTTTATAATTTTACCTCTGACATTTGCATCTCTTACTCATTTGGGGTTAGTATTTGTGTAGAACATAAGGTAGTTTCCTGACTTCATTCTTTTGCATGTGGATGTGATGCCATGATATTATAAAATCATATGCAATAAAAGAACTAGACAAGTTAGACATGATAATTAAAGTTTTATGCAAAGGACACCATCAAGAGAATGAAAAGACAATACATGGAATGAGGGAAATGTTTGCAACTCCTATGTAATAAGAGGCTTTTATCCAGAATACGTACACATAAAATACTTTGCAGTAGAAAGACAAATGGCCCAATATTTAGGAGGGCAAAGTGTTTGCATAGACATTTCTGTG
Source organism: Prionailurus viverrinus (assembly GCF_022837055.1). Classification (NCBI taxonomy): domain Eukaryota; kingdom Metazoa; phylum Chordata; class Mammalia; order Carnivora; family Felidae; genus Prionailurus; species Prionailurus viverrinus. The sequence continues at coordinate 103,447,207 of NC_062567.1, read as the reverse complement.
AAGATCTAGACATAGAAAATAATTATAGAAAAAAAGAGTTTAATGTCATCAGTCACTAGAAAAATCCAAGTCAAAATCACAGTGAGATACCACTTTACAACCAGTGAAATGGCTAAAATAAAAATGATAAGACAAAAACAACTGTTCGTGAGGTTGTGGAGAAACTGAGACCCGCATACATTGCTGTTGGAAATGTAAAATAGTGCAGCCACTTAGGTAGGTCCTCAAAAATGTAGACATGGAGTTACAATAGGACCCAACAATTCCAGCTATATACTCAAGAGAAGAGCTAATGCATTTCTACCAAAAAATTACATGCAAGTGTTCAGAGGACTATTAGCCCAGTAGTCAAAAAATAGAAATAAACTACATGTTCATTGACTATTGCAAGGAGAAACAAAGGGGCACCTAGGTGGCTCAATTGATTAAGCATCCCACTCTTGGTTTTGGCTCAGGTCGTGATCTCATGGTTCCTGAATTTGAGCCCTGCATCAGGCTCTGCGCTGACAGCATGGAGCTTGCTTAGGATTCTCTCTTTTCTTCTCTCTCCGTCCCTCTCCCCTTTGTGCTCTCTCTAAATAAATAAATAAACTTAAAAAAAATAAACAAAAGTAGTATATCCATGCAATGGATTATTCAGTAGTAAAGAGAATGGAGTGGGGATACATACTGCAACATGAACAATCCTTGAAAATATTCGACTAAGTGAAAGAAGCCATTCACAAAAGACCAGATATTCTATTATTCCACTTACATGAAATATCCAGGAAAAGTATCTCCATGGAGGCAGGAAGTTAATTAGTGGTTTCCAGAGGGTGGGGAGACTCTAAGTTTGGGAGTCACTAATAATATGTACAGTTTTTATTTGGCTAAAATTCTAGTGTGGTGATGATTGCAAAACTCTGGAAAAAAAAATAAAATCCATCTAACTGCATACTTTAAATGGGTGAATTGTATAGCATATGAAATATGTGTTAATAAAGCTATAAAAAAGGAAATTATTAGTATCAGAATGCAATCTGTATTGCTAGGCAATGCAAATAAAGGTTAATAGTCATTAAAAGCTCTATTTATTAGACAAACTGACTCAATTTATGGAAAGACATTTTAATCACAGCATTTAATAATTAAAGAGGATCTTAAATAGAAAGATAACTGTTAAAAACACAGGAAGTAAAAATTAATGTAAAATAATGTTCTCATTGAAAGTATGTGAATTTTAATCAAGCCACCAAGAATGTTTTGCTATAGATGGGACCATGCCATAAATGTGTATGTTCTTAGTAAATATTTATGTAAGAAAAAGTATATATTGATAATAAATCCCACATAGTTTTAATTACCAAAACATTTAGTAATTTAAGCAATTAACATAGTCATCACAGAAGGCAGAGTAGAAAAATGAAAAGGTAAATGACAATCTACCACTGGCTTTGGTGCCCTATTTTAGTGCTTGGTAGGTGTTGAGCATCCTCACATTTGAGACACACCCCCTTCCTATCATTTCAAATATATTTAAAAGTGAGTACCTGCCGTATTACATATATTGGCTATAAAATTTTGAAATTTTAAAGTAAATTTATTTTTTGTCTCTTTGCTTGTGAATAATATTTATCATTGGTTATAATTTCTCAGTAATTGTATAAAGTGAGAAATCTAATCATAAATTCATTCTAAATGAATTCTTTCATGAGAACTTAATGTAACAAGGAGGCTGTTAAAAGAATAAATGATCACTAAATTTAATTTTGAAGTGTTTTACATTTTGACACTTTTTTCCCTCACTTTGATGATCTGTGTCTCCAAAACAGTATTTATAACATTTATTGGATGTACTAGCTTGACTATATATGTGACCTTGTACAAATTAATTGTTTCTTATGAAAATAAGACTGAATAGTCTATATACAGTCAGTATGAGGACTAGACACTACCATACATTAAATACTTATTTAAATGCCTCACACATTGAAGATAATTATTAAATCCAAGTTAATGTGTTAATACTTTCAATTGTGCTTTACACTGGAAAGAAAGAAAGAAAGAAAGAAAGAAAGAAAGAAAGAAAGAAAGAAAGAAAGAAAGAAAACAAACAAGGTTCCTTCTCTGAGGGACACCATCCAGCAATAAATAAATTATTTAAAATGCAACAGGTATTAATAGAGATACACACGAAATTCAAAGTTATCACAGAATAGAGGAATTTTTACGAGACAATAGGTGAAACAGATTTTAAATTTTATAGCACAGCTGCTTTGAAATACAAGAGTTGAGATCTGAGAGGCTCACCATGGCTAGACCCCCATGTGGGTGGATCCTCTCCCACTCACTTCCACAGATCTTACAGTTTACACTAGTAAACATTCATTTACACTCATAAATGAACATGGGTGTCCAAGTCCAGTCAAACTGATTCAACATCTAGCTGTTCCACAGATCCTCAAGTAGTCAAAAAGTGACTTGGGGTATCACTGTGGTAAAGGGAGGAGATCGTGGGGGAGGCTATGTATGTGTGAAAACTGTGGTTTTCACTCAATTTTGCTACAAACCTAAAACTGTTCTACAAATAAAGTTTATTAATTAAAAAAATTGATTCAGGTCATAGACCCCTATACAACAAGCAATATGAAAAGAATCGAACATAAGAAGTTTTTTAATCCTGATTTGACCTCTAACTAGAAAGAAAATGTTCTTCTACTTGGCAGTATTCAAGTATTCCAATCTGTATCATGAAACATTTGTTAAATGCTAAATATGCACTAAATAACATACTACATACTGAAAATAACAATATAATGATTACAACTTATCCCTGATAAACTTAACAATTGATGGAGGAGACAAACATTGAACATGAACTCTTATTTTTAATATTAAATATATTTTAATCAGAACCTTGCCTCTGCAGATTTAGCTCATTTTTAATGAATATTTATCATATAAGCTAGTTAGCAAAACTAGTCCACATCCAGGTCAGTCAAATCTTACTTTATATCAGAAAAAAATATTCTGTCTTCATTTTTCAATTCCAATTTAATGAATTTTATAAAACATACTAAGATAACTATGAGTAGTCAGCTAGATAAGATATATTACTAAAAGTTATATATCAAAAGCATTACAGATCTAACAGTTTATCTATTTTTGTAATTTAGAAAAATACATCTATATGTTATTTCTTATTGTTTTATAATAAGTCATTAGAAGTATCTAATATTAAAAATTATTTTGAAATGAGGCATTCCTTTGGAGCATGTATTTGTTGGCACATACAGTTATTTCCCAAGACTCTCAAGTTCAGTTTTTATGAATGATGAAAAAGGAAAAACAAAAATTATCAATTTCATTTTATGAAATGATTGCACTTTTCTAGTTTTTTTAATTTTATTGTAGTAAGAACACTTAGGAGATATGCTCTCTTAAAATGTTTAAGTATAGAATATGTTATTGTTGATTATAGATATGATATCTGCAGATCTCTGGCATTTATTCATCTTAGCTGACACTTTATGCCCCTTGATTTTAACTCTCCATTTGCCCCTCCACCCAGCCCCCGGCAACCACTATTCCACTGTCAGATTCTATTTTGACTAGATCTCCTATAAATAGAATGATGCAGTATTTGTCTTCCCATGACTTATTTAACTTAACATAATGCTCTCAAGGTTCATCAATGTTGTGGCAGGTGAAGAATTCTTTCCTTTTAAAGATCAAATGATATTTCATCATATGTGTATATACAGGGTTTATCATTAATCTGTCCTTGAACATTTAGATTGTTTCTGTCTCTTGACCATTTTGAATAGTGCTACAGTGAATATTGGAGCACTAATACTTTTCAGGATTATAATTTCAATTCTGGGGTAGAATGGGATAGCTGGACCATGTGGTAGTTCTATTTTTAACCTTTTGAGGTAACTCCATACAGTTTTCTATTGCAGTGGCACCATTTTGAATCATAACAGTATACATGGGTTCCAATTATTCATCCTCATCAACACTTATCCTTACCAACACATGGGTTTGGGGGTTATTTATTTTTTTATTTGACAGAGAGAGAGAGAGAGAGAGAGAGAGAGAGAGAGAGAGAGAAAACATGAGAGGGGGGCAAGAGGGGGCGAGAGGGGAAGCTTAATCAGGCTCCATGTTCAGCACGGAACCTGAGGCAAAGCTTCATCTCAAGACCCTGAGATCATGACCTGAGCCGAAATCAGGAGTCTGAAGCTTAACCAACTGAGCCACCCAGGTACCCCAACATGTGTTTTTTGTTTTTTAATAACAGCCATCCTGACAGGTGTGAGGCAATATTTCATTGTGGTTTTAATTTGCATTTCCATGTTGACTAATGACATTGAAAACTTTTTCATATAGTTTTTAGCCATTTGCATATCTTCTTTGGAGAAGAGTACATTCAGATCCCTTGGCCATTTTTTAACCTGGTTATCAATTTTTCTGCTATTGAGTTGTTGGATTTCCTTGTGTGTTTTGGGCATTAACTCCTGATACATAGCTGCAATTATTTTCTCCATTCCACAGGTTGCCTTTCCACTCTTGTTTCCTTTGTCACACAGAAGCTTTTTAGTTTGAGATGGTTCCACTTGTTTATTTTTTTGCTGCTGCTATTGCCAAGTACAAAGCCTGGAAGGTTTTACCATTTTCCTTCTAGGATTTTTATAGTTTCATGTCTTACATTTAAGTCTTTAGTCCATTTTGAGTTGATTTGTATACAGTAGGGGTCCAATTTCAGCCTTTTGCATGTGTTTTTCCCAACACCATTGAGAGAGATTATTCTTTCCCCATTGTGTATTATTGGCACCCTTATATAATATCACTTGACCTTACATGCCTGGGTTCATTTCTGGGCTCTTTTCTGTTCCATTAGTCTACAAGGCTGACTTTATACCAGTATGATACTGCCTTGAATATGATAGCTTTATAATATAGCTTGAAATTAGGAAGTGTGATGTCTCCACCTTGTTCTTTATTAAGGTTGATTTGGTTATTTATGGTTTTCTGTGGTTCAGTGTGAATTATAGCATTACTTTTCTGTAAAAAGTGCCATTGGGACCTTGACAGAAATTGAATGGAATCCACAAATCACTTTGGATGGTGTACCTTTTAACAATATTAAGGCTTTAAACACATGAGCACAGGGTGTCTTTCCATTTGTGTCTTAATTCCTGTCCATGTTTTGTGATTTTTGGCATAGAGGTCTTTTACCTCCTTAAGTTTATCCCTAATTATTTTAGTCTTTTTGGTACTATTTTAAGTTGTTTTCCTACTTTCCCTTTCAGAATTTGTTGTTACTACATAGAAATGTAACTAATTCTTGTGTGTGGATATTGAATCCTGCAAATTTACTTAATTTCTTAATAGTTCTGATTTTTTTTATGGAGTTTTAGGTTTTTTTCTCTATAAGAACATGCCATCTACAAACAGGGACAATTTTATTTCTTTTTTTAGGTTTTTGTTTAAGTTCCAGTTGGTGTACAGTGTAATAATTCAACACTTCCATACAACAACACCCAGGGCTCATCACAAGCACATTCCTTAATCCCCATCCCCTATTTCTCCCATCCCCCCCACCCACCTGTCCTCTGGTAACCATCAGTTTGTTCTCTATGGTTAAGAGTCTCTTTTGGTTTGCCTCCCTCTTTTTTTGCCATGTTGCTCATTTGTTTCTTGAATTCCACATATGAGTGAAATCGTATGGTATTTGTCTTTCCCTGACAGATTTATTTCGCTTAGCATAATGCTCTCGAGCTCCATCTAGGTCACTGCAAATGGCAAGATTTCATTCTTTTTTATAGCTGATTAATATTCTAATGTGTGTGTGTGTGTATATATATATATATATACATATATACACACACACACAAAACAACTTGGGTTGTTTCCATAATTTCACTATTGTAAATAACACTGCTATGCACATTGGGGGTGCACATATCCCTTTGAATTAGTATTTTTGTATTCTGTGAGTAAATATCTAGTAGGGTAATTGCTCTTCTTTGCAATTTAGATTCTTTTTTTTTCCTTTTTATTTATTGTTTAATTTTTTAATGTTTATTTATTTTTGAGAGACAGAGAGAGACAGAGTGTGAGCAGGTGAGGGGCAGAGAGAGAGGGAGACACAGAATCCAAAACAGGCTCCAGGCTCTGAGCTGTCAGCACATAGTCTGATGCAGGGCTTGAACTCCAAACGGCAAGATCATGACCTGAGCCAAAGCAGACACTCAACCGACTGAGCCACCCAGGCGTCCCTTTCCTTTTTCTTATCTAATGGCTCTGACTAGGAATTCCAGTCCTTTGTTGAATAGAAGTGGTGAGAGTGGATATCTTGGTCTTGATCATAGTGGAAAAGCTTTCACCCTTGATTATGATGTTAGCACTAGGATTTTTCATGCATTGCCTTTATTATGTTGAAGTAATTTCCTTCTAGTCTTACTTTGAAAGTTTTTACCATGAAAACATGTTGAATTTGGTTGAATGCCTTTTCTGTATCTGCTTAAATAATTATGTAATTTTATTCTTTATTCTGTTAGAGTGGCGTATCCCAGTTGATTTTCATATGTTGAACCAATTTTGTATTCCAGAAATAAATCCCACTTGGTCATGGCGTGTGATCAATTTTTGCATATATGCATTTCAGGGATAATTTTCTTGTGGTGTCTTTGTCTGGCTTTGGCATTAGGGTAATGCTGGCCTCATAAAAGGAGTTTGGAATGGTTCCCTCTTCTTCAATTTTTTGACGAGATTGAGAAGGATTGGCAGAATTCACTTGTGAAGCCATCTTGTCCTGGGCTTTTCTGAGAGGATTTTGATAACCAATTCAATCTCCATACACTTTTATTTCTTCATGGCCTAACCTTGGTAGATTGTATAGTTTTAGGAATTTATTCATTTCTTCTAGGATATCTAATTTGTTCGCATATAATTGTTCATAGTAGTCACTTATAATGCTTATTTCTGTGGTATTAGTTGTAAAATGTCATCTTTTCTGATTTTGTCTCCTTTTTTCTTAAGTTACCTAATGGTTTGTCAGTTTTGTTTATCTTCAAAAGCTAATGCTTTCATTTTTTTTCCATTTTTCTATTTTCTATTTATTTCTGCTCTATTCTTTTGTCCTTCCTTTTGATAACTTTAGGCTTAATTTATTATTTTTCTATTCCCTTGAAGTAGAAATTTTACATTGTTTGAGGTCTTGTTTTTTAATGTAGGAATTTGCCACAAATGTTCATCTCAGTATTACTTTTGCTGCATCCTGTATGTTTTTGCATGTTGTGTTTTCAGTTTTGTTTGAATTAAGGTATTATCTAATTTCCTTTTTGATTTCATCTTTAGCCCAATGGTTGTTCAAGAATGTGTTGTTTAATTTCCACACATTTGTCAACTTTTCAGTTTCCTTTTACTACCGATTTTTCACTCAACTGTAGTCAGAAAAGATACTTGGCATAATTTTAATCTTCTTAAATTCAATCTTCCTAAAATATTAACTTTGTTAATATAAAGCTTTGTAAATACAAAGCTTTGTTTTATGACCTAAGATGTGATTTATCCTGGATAAAGTTCTATATACATTTAAGAATGTGTATTCTGCTGCTGGTCAGTGAAATGTTCTATATAGGTCTGTTAGGTCTCATTTATTCATATTATTGTTCAAGCCTGCTATTTCCTAATGATCCTTCTGGATGTTCTAGGTTTCTATGTTGCTAACCAAAGAAAAACCTATAATGTACTGAAAATATTAAGTAGCCAGAAATTTGTGCTAAAAGACATTTTTTAAAAAGAATAAAATATTGAGCATTTAATAGGAGGAAATAAGATGAAGTCTAATCGACATACCCCATGATATGATTTGGTAAAATCAGTTTGTGCTTATTTTTAAATTATACACATTGCGGTGCCTGGGTGGTTCAGTCAGTTAAGCATCTGACTCTTGATTTTGGCTCAGGTCATGACCTCATGGTTCATGAGTTCGAGCCCCACATCAGGCTCGTGCTGACAGTATGGAGTCTGCTTGGGATTCTCTCTGTCTCTCTCTCTCTGTCTCTCTCTCTCTGTCTCTCTCTCTGTCTCTCTCTCTGTCTCTCTCTCTGTCTCTCTCTGTCTCTCTGCCCCTCCCCTACTCTCTCACTGTCAAAATAAATAAACTTTAAAAAAATAAATAGATTATACACATTAACTCTTGAGGAAATAACATGTAAATTTAATCTTTGGAATTGTACCTGGATCATTTTTGTAATTCCAGAAAAACTCTTCAGTTTGAAAAAATTAGCATCACTAATCTATTCTGCTTTGGCTTTTTGTGGCTATTTTTATTTCCAGCTAATTATACATCCCAGAGATAAGCAATTCTCAGTTTTTCTAGACCCTTATGTTTAAGTACTTAAGAAGATGACTTTTAGTAATTTTTGCTCTCAAGAACTCTTCCATCCAGAAAATAATTTTTTTTAATGGTGGGAATTGGAATGGAGAGAAGGGTAAGGAAACAAATTATCTACAGGAAAGTTGTCATTGTATCCAAAACATATACTTATTACCATTTAGCTGAATTCAGACTATCTGTGAAGATCAAAATATCCAATTTTTAAAAAAATCATGCTTCACTTTAAAAAAAATAGACACAAGGGGGGGAATCAGGAAGCACTCAGGCTTTAGGATACCTTAATTAACCATTAAAAGATACCTCCCATTTGTTGGTGTGCCAGAGGTTTACACAGGAGAAAGTCTCCACAGCAAGACTGGGGAGCAGCAAGAGGGACAGTCAGAGAACTGAGGATCATCTTTCGTTTTTACAGGGAAAAGTGCCATTGTGAGGCCGGAAAGATCTCAGGCACAGTGATTTTAGGAAAGAGAACATAGGAAGTTGAAGGCGTAAAAATGTCTGTGTAGCTCTTTGGAATTTTCAGTGTCATGACCACCAATTTAAACCATAAACTTTGGGCGTAGGAGAAATCTGAAAAAAGGGGAGAGAAGAAAAGTAGGAAAAGACAATGACAATTGATGGCTGGCTAGAGCCTGTTACAAAGCTGCACAGGGAGAAGTTCATGAGAGAGGGGTGACCAACAAAGTTTTAACATCATTGTGGTATACTTCTGAGAGGGTTCCCAGTGGTCCTACCTCCTGGTATTTATGTTCTTATGTAGTGGCATCCCTCTGAGTGTGTACTAGACCTAGTGACATGCTTCTAACAAATAATGCTACAAAAGTGATGAGACGTCATTGCCAAGATTAGATTACAACAGACTGACTTCAGTTTCTGTTTCTGTGTCTCTTTTATACACACACACACACACACACACACACACACACACACACACACACCCTTACCTGACTCTGGAGGAAACAAACTTCAGTTTGTGAGCAGCCCTATGCACAGGCTTTCCCGGCAAAAAACTGAGGTCTCCCATCAACAAACAGTGGACCTGAGACCTGCAAACAGCCCTGTGAGTAAACCTGGAGATAATCCTACTGGGTTATTTGCAACCCTGGCCCATCCCTTGACTGTAGCCATGTGAGACTCTGCGTCAGAAGCACACAGCCAAGTGCATAGATTTCTGACCCCAGACACTGTGGATAATAAGTGTCTGCTGATTTAAGCCGTGAAATTTTGGGGGTAATTTGGTATGCAGTAATGGATTACTGCAGACATGGTTATCTAATAATGCATTTTTAAGTTGTCTAAGTGCTCACAGTATAATAGTTACACAGTAAGTAACCATTGTCAAGATACGAGAGACTAGTGCAGAGTTCTTAAGACTCAATATCAGAAATTTTATGATTTTTATAGATACACACATATATACAGAAAATAAAATTCAAAGAGGTGAACTGTGATAAGGCTTTCCAATTCCCAGTTACAGTCACCCTTTCTCATGTTCATCCCATCTGGTTCGCATGTTCACTCTTGCTTCCTCCACTGCAGATACAAGTGCACATATGGGCACGCACACTTAGAAACAGATTGTATCATAGCCAGATTTACTGGTGCTGTTGGATGTAAGTTAGGTGCTTTATGAAACACTTGAGAGGATTTCCATTATAATTCAAATTTAGAAAATAAAACACCATCTTATTGTTTCCTGTAACCACCCTGACCCATGAAAATAAATCTAAGTAATTCCTGCCACAATTCCATCTATTTTTTTTACCTATGAAATAAAATATCTGTCATCTTAAAAATGTAGTCAAAGAGACTACAGGTTAATAAAGCTGATAAGAACTTCTCTTACAGTGTATTTGACTCCTGATTTCTCATTTTTGGTGAAATAGCATTTCCTATCCACAGCAGGAGTTCTCCTCTTATAAGGTTTCAGCAAAATGTCAGCACCTCCCATGGAGATAGATGTCAGCATTATAACCCAAGCAGAGATGTGGTGGAAATTATTGGGCTATTTCCTTTTTTAAAGTTTCAAAATACTGTGAGGTAGCATTCCTACCACATATATTTTCACTTAAGACTGGCTCAATTTATTCATATGTTTGTACTTCTCTATAACACTGTTCTCTACTTCCTTGCTCTAAAACTCATTGCTTTGTACTTTTTCCTTTTGACATTCGAGTAGTTCATATACAGCCCACCACACTCATTTTACACTGCATTTGATAAAGTAAGACTTTCTAATGCTAAAATATACTTTACTTCCATTTCAGTAAGATATGCTTTTATCATGGGAGAATCTTTTCTGTAGTGCCAGTGTACTATGCATAAAATAAACCACATTACTCACACTTAGTCTGTTTATCCATTTGGAATATGCTTACGTAGAATAATTCTCCACCAAAAAAAAAAAAGCCACAGATTTTCTTCTGAACTAAGAAATCCATTATCCATTTGAGTAAATCTGACTGTTTAAATAGGCTCAGTGCGTTGTAAAACTAAACTTGGCTGATTGTTTGTTTTCCAGGGTGATCATTAAAGGACAAAGCAGAATGTTAGAGCTACAGCATTACTGGCAAGTTTGCTTGTTTGCTTCTCTCTGTAAATGAGCAGCCAAAGGAACTTCTGTGCTTGTGACAGCGTTCCAAGCCGTGCATCTCTATCATGTTAATGTCTACTTAGCCACCCAAGTCTTATCATCAATTCTTCCTCTTGTTTTCGTGTCCATGCAGCTGCTTTACTTTAGATTCCCATCATTTTCCCCCTTTCTTTTAAATTTAAATGTTTCGTATTTTGAATTTCAAACACATAGACAAGCAGCCAGAATTCTGATATCCCCTTCAGCCAGAACACCCGATTGTTAACATTTTATGACTTTTGCCCCATTGCATCCCTACCTGTCTCTTCATGTACGTATATACATACATGTGTGTACACATGCACAATGTGTCAATGTGTGTATAAATATGCGCACATATATGGGTCTTTTTTCAGAGCCTTTTGAGAGCAAGCTGCAGATGTGATACCCCATTATCCCCCAAATATTCCAAACACTCCAGTGTATATTTCTCTAAAACTAGAACATACATCTGCATAATGACCATATAACCCTCCAAATCAGGTATTCAACACTGATATAACACCACCGACTTCTCAGACCCCCATTCGAGATTTGTTTGCTGTCCCACTGCGGTACATCAAAGACGGCTGCAGTAACTTTGCTATTTCTCCATTGGGATGTGGTATCTGACGCTTCTACTCCTGAATCAGGATTGACATTAATGATTGCTTATCAATAGGATTCATGAAACTCTGAGTTGCGATACAAGTCTGATTCCCTAAAACCACTAAGCTGGAGTGGCCACAGTTAAGCATTTTCTGTGACAGTCGCAGCTGAGCACAGACTCCCCACCAGCCCTGCCAGTCTTTAACAATGTGATTTAGGCCTTACTGGCTCTCCATACCTGCCCACCTGCCAATGTTTAATACCACGCTTCACAGAAAAACCGTTCAAATAAGTCTGGCCCAAATTCCTGACCTAAAATATCCTGAGATATAATACAATGTCTATTACTTTGTATCACTAAGTTATGGTATATCATTTTGCCCGCAAATAGGTAGTCAAAATAGGTCTTATTTTTTGTTCTAGTTCAGTATCTTAGAAATAAGCTTCATTGGGTTATCACGTATTACAGACTCCTTCAATCTGGAACAATTTTGAGTTTTTCTCTCATGTTCATACAGTTTTGAAGAGAAGAGGCCTGACACTATGGAGGATGTTTTTAGCCTGGATTCATCTAAAGAGTTCTCATGATGGATTCAGATCATGTATTTTTAACAAGAAAACCACAGAAATGATGCTATGCTCTTTGTGATGCATCACATCAGGCCTCACATGTCAATCTACCCCAACACGAGTGATATCCATTTGGAAGACCTGGTCACTAATTTTGGTGGCATCCAACAGCTCTCTACATCTTAAATTCACAAGTTTTCTCTGGCAATTAATTAGTATTTGGTGGGAAGGGATTTCAAGATTATAGTAATAGCCTGTTCCTCAAACTCTGCCTTAGCATTGTGGGCAAATCTTAGCATTCCTGGGCAATTCCCTACTGAATCAGCCTCATCTGATGGCTATCCAATGGTGATTTTCTACTTTGGGCATTTACTGAAATTCTAAATGTGAGGAATAGCTTTCCTATTTCTGTTACTTACTTACTCACTTACTCATCAATGTATATTAGAATGCATTAGCTTTTATTTTATGAAATGGGTGGCAACCTATTACCATCATTATTTTGTTACCCAAGTCATTCTTCACCTGTCCATTGGGAGTCCTAGACATAGGTTACATTTTGTCCTTTTGGCACATCTTTATTATTTGACAACTTTTTTTTGCACAGGACATTTAAGGCACATCCTGGACCTTCCCTGCTCTCGTCCTGGAGTCAGCCATTTCTCTTTTAATGAAGGATATTTAGAAAGCAAGTCCTGGGCATGTAGGGCCCTCATTGCTCCTAGAGGTCATTGTTTCTAGGTCCTCTCAGAACTAGAAAACAGATGCACTACATCTATATAATTACATCTGAGTTCTCACTGCTGCTTCATATTATCATCTAACAATCCTTTGAACTCTTCCTCATCTCTATAATTGTATTATATATCTTCCAGCTGAGAAATTTGACTCAATATATTCATTTATTTCCTTAACTTACTTATTTGTCTGATATTACCCATCTCCCAGCACATAAACCATCTCCTCCTCTTGCTACCTCTGCAGTCCCACCTGGCCCCATGTCCTCTTTTTATAGATCTTCCATCTTCTGCTTCCATGGGGACCCTCAACTTTGGACTCATTCTCCATAGGTCTCTACCATTCTCCCTCCTTGCCCCATACTTTTGGTTGCTGTACTAACTTCCAGGGGAGGAAGTAAAAGAAGCAGAGTGTAGTACAAGAGGGGGAAATGAGAAGAGAGAGAAGAAATCTTCCCTTTTTTTATGACATTGCAATATCTTTTCAACAGCACGCTTTGTCCTGATTTTCCCCCATCTCCTCTCTTTTCTATCCTATAAACTGAAGACAGACTAATCTTAGAAAAAGCATGCATATAGCAATGAAAATATCAAGTTGAAAAGAAAAATCTTCCTATGTAGCCTTACTTTTTCACTTACTTGTGTTACATTGGAACTTTAATTTCGCTGAGCCTCAGTTTCAGAGAGGGAAATAATGCTTATTTATAAGAAATGTTGTAAAGTTTCAGATTGAATATGTAGAATGCCAAGAACATAATTGCAGCTGTTGTTATGATTATCATAAAAAATTCCAACATGATTCCAAAATTCCTTTTAGAAATACTACAATGTAAAATTCAATTAAAAAAA